>NC_142686.1:63936875-64239687 GCF_056320005.1 Nelumbo lutea | reverse complement strand
TTCCCCTCTTTCTCTATTCCCTCCCCCTCAATATTCCAGATTGCCCCGTCAGCCACCTTAATTGGAATTAGCGATTCATTGGCTCTTGGATGGGTAGGAGAAGAGGATACTGGATCACCTGTTTCGGGCACAAAAGAAGGATCGGTACTAAAAACTGAATTGACTTCAATAACTGGTTACGGAGGGGGAATGTTTGGCACAATTAACAAATCGTTCTTTGATTTCCCATCCAGATCTAGGAGCAGCATCTTCCACTAGGGGTGTTACTAAGTTGGGTTTGTGTGTCATGCCACTATAACTACTTGGACTGCTTTCAAGTGTCTTTCACTTATCCCTGACCGGTGCATCTCTGCTAGGTTTTTGGTAATCAAAGTTACCTTCTTTCAGAACCCCTTGTAAATGTTGAGATTTAGGATATAAGTTTTCCTCAGTTGAGTTTTCAGTTTTCTCCTCTGATTATGTCCTCTGCGCTAGAGTGTTGCTAATTCCTTCCTCTTCCAGTTTTGTTGAGGTTCAGAAATCATGCCATGTTCCTTCATTTCCCCTAACAATCAGTCTTTAAATCTATATCATTCTCTCCCTCCAAATTGTTGCCTTTGCCAATGTTTCCTATGTTGGAACCTTCCATTGAATGTGTTTCTTCACTGTTGAAATCTTAGTGGGGCATCCAATCTTCATCACCATCCTCAGGCTCCTCCGACCTCGCTCGATCATATCTTGGATTAGGCTTATGCTCAGAGAGCTCAAAGGAGATATTTTTCTGCACTGTAACAACATCTGCGAGTTTATATCTGTAACATCCCTGTTGTGGGTCAATTTAGAAGAAAATATACCCAACTTACCATGTACTAAACTTGTTTTCCTCTTGACAGTCATGTGGTTACTAAAAGTACCTTTTACAAATGACCCAACTACCTTTTGTGGCCCTCCTATTTGAACCGACCCATTGATGAGTGGGTTCAACCCTTTAACTCCACTTGGTTTTTTTAAATGCATTTGACTGCCATTTGAAAACTGCCTGCCATCTGGTTTGCAGGTGTTTGCCCATCTTTAAAAGCAACCACCTGAGGAAAGGATCTCCAAGTTTATATCTGTAACATCCCTGTTGTGGGTCAATTTAGAAGAAAATATACCCAACTTACCATGTACTAAACTTGTTTTCCTCTTGACAGTCATGTGGTTACTAAAAGGACCTTTTACAAATGACCCAACTACCTTTTGTGGCCCTCCTATTTGAACCGACCCATTGATGAGTGGGTTCAACCCTTTAACTCCACTTGGTTTTTTTAAATGCATTTGACTGCCATTTGCATTTAAACTGCCTGCCATCTGGTTTGCAGGTGTTTGCCCATCTTTAAAAGCAACCACCTGAGGAAAGGATTTCATCTGGGTCCTTGCATTAAGCTTCTGAGGATTGCAGCTACTATTAATTGCAGAATTTTCTCCAGAGCCTTTCCATCTTCCAGACTTCTGTTCTTCCGTTTTGGTATAAGCTCTTCCCATCCCTTGCATCTCCTCTTGCGACAGGCCATGCGTACTTCCTCTCTCCTTGTCAGCATCGTCTCTTCACTGGCACCTCCTTCCACCATCAAGCTTCTATGGAGGACGTGATCAGGCCTTGTAAGCTACATCATCAACGGAAACTTCTATTATCCTCGGTACCTACTCTGGTTTTGCGCCTACTATTCTCAGTGTTGCAGAATGAAGGTTGGAACCATGAAAGGATTCCGGCGTTTTAGTAAAACTTCTTCGAGCCAGAGATGGAAAGGAAGACCTAAAATCCTCAGAATTAATGCTTTCTGCAGGCTTCAGGACCTTTTCATTGCTTAAGAACTCCCATCTGTGAACTGTCTCCAGGCCTTGCTTAGTCTCCATAACTTCTCAGCCTGTATAATCTTTAGTACTCAGCCTGTATAATCTTGTTACCCACAACTTCTCAACCCCAGGTTAATGATCTTCCCAAACTCTCACTCTTGGTCCCTCCAAGCATATTTCAAGTTAAACAGAATTATCTGACATTTCCCAGTATCCATGTCGTTTTTACTCATTTGGATTTTGGACTGTTCACCATCACCATTATAATTGCATTGAATCCCAGTTGTCTCAGCTATAAAAATCCTATTCCCCACTTAATTCATCTAGAGGCATTTGCAGATGCAGCGTGCTGGTTCAGTGGAAAGTCTTGGTAATCTTTGCCTACTTAGACCTCACTTGGTCACTGGTACAATGCATTGCTCCCAGGTGACCTCATGGATGGCATCGTAATGGTCTAATATTATCAAGCTTATATCATTTCCTCTCTTAGTAATATCTTGTTGACATGGAGGTATCTTGGTTGATTTTGTATCATATAAATCTGCATCTTTTACTGTTGTCAGGAAGTGCTCTACTACTACGACAAATCAATTCATTTAAGCTAACCGCTTATTCATTGTATCTCTTTATCAGAGGAATAATGGATGTCATTATTGGCCTACTTATTAGTTGGCATTAATAGGGACAGAAGAGTGATTTTGGAGCAATTTTCTGTTGTTATTGAAAGTTTGAAACCATTTTGGGGACCCCAAATTACTATATTTTATTTTGTTCATAACATACCCCTATAATCATAAACAAAGACCAAATTCCTAGCTTTATTGCTAGATATGAGCCAAATGTGTCTGGTTATGAGGTTCTTTTAGACAGCAAATTTTTTTCCAATCCTTGAGAACCAATGGGATGGGATATTTATAATTTTCAGTCTCTCCACTATTTGAGAAGAGTCTTGTTGTTTACAGTGAAAAATTGGAGCACTGATTTATTTGGAATTCACTGTTGACCAAGTTAGTCTATTTTGCTTTCTGTCCAATTAAAATTAGCAGCCTTTCAGGTTAGCGGCAATGTTGCTAACCTTTAAGCTTAGAAGTCATGCTAATTTATTTCCTAAGTGCTCAGTTTTCTTCTATCATGGAATAATAGTAAACCGATTATGTTAGTGGACCAATTATATCAAATACTTCTTAATTTACATTTAGTAGTTTATGCTTTTTTTTATAAATAACATTAATTCCATTAAAATAAAGAATAAATACAAGAAAATCCCCTTAGAGGTGTGAGGAGCAGCCTCTCCAAACAGCAAATACACAAACTACAACAGAGAAAGCATGAATGTTGAAATTAAAACAATAGTTACAATTGTGCCTAGAACAATGCTTCCCTATTTATCCCTTGTTTTTCCAAGACATCAGCAAAAGCATTTGCTGATCTCCCAACCCATTGTACTGTTATAGACATATTTCTTGTCAGCCATTTGAATTTCTTTAACTCATTTTTGTAGCCCCAAGTGACATCCTCCGGATTATTTAACCAGTCCACCACTGTTTATTTAACCAGTCCACCACTGTCTTAGAGTCTCCTTCAATCAAAAGCTGCTCCACGCCCACTTCTTTTTTAAGAAGTATTCTTTGTATTGCAGCTAACAGTTCTGCCCGGATAGAGTTCCCAACTCCTAAAGGGCCAGAGTAGATTAAGATAACCTCTCCAGCCTCATTGCTCAGTACACCTCCCATCCCAAAGGGGCCCGGGTTACCTTGTCTACTCCCATCAAAATTCAGCTTCACAGAACCAAGAGGAGGGGGGACCCAGCTAGTCACTACCCTTCCCTTGTGGGAGGAACAGCTTGCTACCAACTTCCAATCCTTCCAACAACCAGTAAAAGTGAAATGGTTAAATAATTCTAGTCTTTAACCAATGTAATGACCTGGACATAATGCAGTCCTTTAAGGCTTTTCTTCCTTTTTCTTGGAAGATTCTGATATTCCTTTCTTCCCATACTGTCCATAACAATGCTGCTTGCGAGCATCTCCACATTTTCCTTCCTCTTTTATGGGGCCAAGAGAAGAAAGAAGGGTTAAAGATTGTGCTTACTTCTGCTGGTATATCCCAACTATACCCAAACAAAGATAGAAGCCAAGCCCAGAGCTCTATAGTTACACTACAAGATAAAAATAGATGATTACAATCCTCACCATGAGATCTGCAAAGGATGCACCAGTTTGGTGAAATACAAAGGATGAGTCTTCTCTTTTGTAGGTTATCAATCGTGTTTACTTTACCATGCCACACTTCCCAGCACAAAGCCATAACCTTGGGGGGACCGGCCTACACCAGACTTCTTTAGAAGGGAAACTCTGTTGAGAGGGAGATTGGCAGAGGAACTTGAAAAAGGAGCCACAAGAGAGAGACTCATTGGGGTGAATGGCCCAAATCCTTTTATCAGGTTTCGAGGGATCCAGCCAAACCTTATCAAGGAGACACAAAAGAGTAGACTAACACTTGATTTCCTCATCCCTTAACCCCCTACAGAAACCAAAATCCCAAGACAAAGCTAGTAAACATAAATTCGATGGAAGGAATTTTGAGATCACCTCCTTTTTATACAAGGAAACAGAGTACAACGAAGGAAAAAGGTCTTTCGGAGGTTGATTTCCAACCCAAATGTCCTCTCAAAACCGAATAGAATTACTTGAGCAAGCATCATACCTGACACCACTGAGGAACTGCAGAAGAATTTTGTGAATTGCTTTTCAAGGTGTGGCTAGGTTAGCCCTCCTTGATGCACTAACATTCCAACCACTCTCTGAACATCCATGAATACTCTTCACTCTTTCGTGCCAGAGTCTATCCTGCTCCAAAGGCCATCTCCACAACCACTTCCCTAATAGAGCTGAGTTCTTTTTAAGCACATTCCCTAGCCCTAATCCTCCTTCCTCTTTGCTTCTACCCACAACTCCCCAATTAATTAAATAGTCTTTTTTACCTTCTCCCGGTTCCCACAGAAAATCTCTCATCAATTTTTCCAACTTCTTCGCTTCCTTAGACGGTATCCTAAAGACATAGAGATAATAGCTAGGTAGATTCATGAGGGTAGCTTTTATCAAAATGATTCTCCCACCCAAAGAGATATAATTTTTCTTCCACACAGCTAATCTCTTTTCTAACTTCTCCAAGAATGGGGCACAGAACCTACTCTCCCTAGGGTTTGCTCCCAACGAAAGCCCTAAGTAAGAAAAAGGCCAGGAGGAAATGGAGCACTCAAGACAGCTTGCAATCGCCTCAACCTCCTCAAAAACTAAATTTACTCCGGCTATGCTACTTTTTCCTAGATTGATTTTCAAATTAGAGACTCTTTCAAAAACTGTAATCAATTCTTTCAAAATTTCCACCTCACCGAAGCCTCCCTCACAGAAGATCATCAAGTCATCTGCAAATTGAAGGTGAGTGATTAGAATTCGGTTTGTGCCTACTCTCCAACCCCTTATCACATCTTCCCTATCAGCCCTATTGATAATTTGACTAAACACATCAGCTACCAAGGTAAAGAGGAAGGGTGAAAGTGGGTTCCCTTGTCTGATACCCCTACTAGTTGGAAAAAAATCCCTCACCACCCCGTTTACTAGGATGGAATAGTGACAAGATCTAACACAACCAGTCATCCAACTACACCATCTTTCCCCAAACCCCCTCTAGTAGGAACTGCCAGTCCACCAAGTCATAGGCTTTCTCCAGATCAAGCTTACAAACAGAGCCTCTTTTCTTGGACATCTTCATCTCTTTCACACATTCATTGGCAGTCAGAATCTGATCAATTATCTGACGTCCTTGGATGAAAGCTCCTTGAACCTGACTAATAATGGAGGGGAGGATTTCTTTAATCCTTAAAGACAGGACCTTGGCCAGGATTTTATAAATACTAGTCACCAAACTAATTGGCCTAAAATCTTTAGGATGGAGAGCATCAACTTTCTTTGGAACTAGGGCCAAGAATGTGGAATTAATGCCTCGACTAACTATATGCTAACTATATGCTTCTCACAAAGATTACCTTTTATCACCTCCCAACAATCCTGGTAAAAAGCCATTGTAAAACCATCTGGTCCTGGAGCTTTGGATCTGTCTATCAAAAACGTTGCCTTCCTAATCTCTTCTTTCTCAAAGTTTCTTTCCAACCATCTAACCAAATCTTCCTCCGACAATCGATTTGAAATGTTCTACAAACTTCCTGGTTAGTGAATTCCTCCCCTACCTCTAACTTAGACACAATTTTTTCTCCTTCCATTTGCTACATCCTGAAAAAACTTAGTATTCCCATCCCCTTCCATAATCCATCTTTGCCTCGATTTCTACCTCCAGCTTATTTCTTCCCTCAATAGGACCTCTTCTAGGTCCTTCAACTGTCCCCTCAGAACTCTCTCTCCCCCTCCTCCATTCTAGATTGAGCCTTTCTTTCATCCAACTCTTCTATCCTAGAAATTAGATTCACTTTTTGCTCCTCTATTCGAGTGATTATGTCTCTTTCCTGCTCACTATTCATGGCCTCTATACCAGATGGATGTGAAGAATGACTTCCTTAATGGAGATCTTCAAGTGGAGGTCTTCATGGATCTTCCCCAAGGAGTAAGCTTCGCTGGCAGTGAGGGGAAGGTTTGTTCTCTAAAGAAATCCCTTTATGGGGTCAAGCAATCTCCTAAAGCTCAGTTTGATAGATTCAGTAAGGTTGTTATTAAAATTGGGTTCACTTAATCACAAGTAAATCATACTATCTTCATAAGAAGAGTTAATGGCCCAGTAACTCTACTGATAGTATATGTTGATTACATTATTGTCATCGAAGATGATAACTCTGGAATAGTCCAAATAAAGTTATTTCTTGCTTCTGAATTTGAGATCAAAGATCTTTGGAATCTTGGATACTTTCTTGGAATTGAAATGGCAAAGTCAAAGGAAGGGATTTTCATTTTGCAAAGAAAGTATGTTCTTGACCTCCATGAGGTTGGCAAAGTTTGGGGGTGCAAACCAATTGAAGGTCAATAATCATAAACTAAATGCGGATGATGGAGACGTTCTTCTAGACAAGGGTGTTTAGCGAAGACTAGTTGGTTGACTTATCTACTTGTACTTGACCAAACCTGATATGTCCTATGCCGTGAGTGTGGTGAGTTAGTATATGCATAACTCTAGAACTTCACATATGTAGGCAGTTAATAGGATCCTTGCCTACTTAAAGGAGTGCCTAGGCAAAGGAATGTTGTACTCCTATCATGGACAACTCAAGGTTGAAGCTTATACTGTAGGTTCTGTAGATAATAGGAAATCCACCTCTAGTTATTATGCATTGGTGGGAGGTAATGTTGTGTCTTGGAGAAGTAAAAAGCAATCAGTTGTAGCTCGATCCAGTGCAGAAGCAAAATATAGGGCTATGGCTCACAATGTATCAAAATTACTTTGGCTGAAGACCTTGTTATTTGAGATTGGAATCCAAGCTGAAGTTCCAATGAGGTTGTATTGTGATAATTGAGCTGCTATATACATTGCACATAATTCAGTCCAACATGATCACACACACATTGAGGTTGACAAACACTTCATTAGAGAAGGGTTAGGCAATGACGAAATATGTGTCTTTTGTCAAGTCAAAAGATCAACTTGATTGTTTTACCAAGGGCCTCCACAATTTGAAGCTTGATAGAAACCTAGGCAAGCTGGGCATGATAGATATTTATACTCAACTTGAAGGGGAGTGGTGAGATTATGCATTGTGGGCAGGGGTATTTATGTCTTTTCTCCATATTTGTATCTAGGTGCCATTCAAGAGCATATATGTAATTTTCCTTTATTAAGTAAAATGAAAATTTTCTTGGGTGTGAATAGTAACACGTCCTATTCTCCTGAAATCTTCTCTTTTCTTTCTCTTTATTCTCTCTTCTTCTTCTTCATCATCATATACTCTTCATTCCAACTAATTTGATTGAATTGAAGTCATGTAGATGTTAAGGAAGTCTGGAGTCACCATCAATCTAGGCTTTGATTCACCACTAGGGGTGGCCTTTTTATTTCAACTTGTACTCTAATAAGCTGAACACCAACAGAGTAGGTCTGATCCAAGCAGCAAGAATATTTGCCTTTAATAAGAATAAATCACTGCTGAAATGTCACCAGAATGAGAACCAGCTTGTGTACATGCGACCCACAGGACTGAGGAGGATAAACAGTGGCCTGATTACCTCAACAACACCATGGTTAGATTGGAAATGCACAACTTGTGACCTGATTACTATTGCTACACCACTTTGACATCTTAAAATCAGACACATAGCAATCCTACACTGCTAAGGCATAGACAGGCATAGACATTCATCATTAAGCATTACCGCACCATAAAACTGACTTGAGTATTCCACTTGGACAACGGCTCTATTGTGGAGTGTTTAGATTTGGGTGGGAATCGAGGGAGGTCTGTTCTATGTTTGGGGTGAGTGTATGGAAAGGAATTATGAAACTTAACCAAGAATTTAGGAATCTTATTAATTCTTGGTAGGGAATGGGACTAGGATAAGATTTTGGGAGGATGGTTGGAGTGGAGTTGGTAGGTTATGTCAGTTATGTCCAAGATTGTTTAGATTGACTGACCATGGCATCACTATCAACTGACACTATGAGATGTATGGGGATAAGCTGGTCTGGAGTCCTAAATTCAGAAGGCCTCCTTGAGATTGGGAGGTGGAGTGTGTTAAGTTGTTGGAAAACTCAAAGGTGTCAAGCTCTTCAAGGTATGAGCTGTTATGGAAGGGGTGCAAGAATGGGAGATTTACTGTTAAGTCCTTTTATTCAGCTTTACTAAAGGAGCGGGTGGATGGAATCAGGTATGAAGGTGTGTGGGGCAACCCAGTTCCTCCAAGGGTAGAAGCCTTTTTGTGGCTGGTGACTATGGATAATGTTTCAACTTCAGAGCATCTGAAATCAAGAGGTTTCAGCATGTCAAACATCCATCTGATGTGCATGGAGAATGAGGAAACAAATTTCACTTGTTCTTCTCTTGTAGATTGTCTGGTTTCTGCTGGAAACATTATTCAGCATTGTTTGGTATGCAAGTGTTCCAACCAAGGTCTCTGGCTGAAATCTTTTCCAAGTGGCTATCACTTGGGGGGAGTAAGAAAGCTAAGGTGGTGTGGAGCTGTTTACCGTTTGCTGTATGCTGGATCATCTGGAAAGAAAGTAACAGAAGAGTGTTTGAAGACAAACAGTGAGAGGTAGAGAAGATTGCGGCAGCTATTGGAGAGTCTGTTGCGGATTGGTCGACCATTACAATCACCTTTTCTCCTTTATTCTTTGAGATCATCTCTTCTGCTACTGGTTGCATTATCTGGACCTCATCCTGTCACCTTTTGCAATGGGCCTGAGGTTTGCTCCTCTGAAAAAGGCTTTTCTGCATGTAGATCAAAGAAGACCAAATTGTTCTTTTATTTTCTTTATGCTTAATTAAAGAAATTGAATTTTTTCCATATTTGGATTGTGGTGTTCTTCAGTTGGAAATCCTAGCCATCTATTGCTTTTTCATTTAAATTCTCAAAAGATGTGAAAATAGACATAAGAAGGGCAAATTGGGCTTTTGATCAAGAAATGGATTTTCCTTATAAAGTTCTTTCCAATGCCTTTTTTCTGGCCAATAGTGGTTGGAGAGAGTATTAAAATTGGATTGGTTGTTGACCAGACCCACTTTGGCATCTGGATGATGGTTTAAATTACTGTCTAGTCATGGTTTAAACATTATGTTGTTCCTTCCTTGACATCACCCTGCAGACTTATGCGTATTCACCATCTTTTCCCATGGTAAAATTGACCATTTGGTAGTTGTACTCTATAGGCCTCAATGGAAAATCAGCAACTCTAATTAGGGGTATTTCTGGATTTCAGATAATACACATTATGTATTTTCAGTTTTCAACTTTTTCATGGTCAGTAATTCATGGAAGCTGCTTTCATGCTCTCATTTGAACTCGAAAGAGCCCATTATTTATATTCCTTTGATCAACAATGTAATTTTTCTACTTCTGTTTCAAGTCTTTGTCTTCTTGAAAGAAAGCATCAAATTTTGATAAAAGAAAATTTTATTGTAACTTGGAGTTAAATTATATGGTATTTGGGCATGACATTCCGTGAACCTTCTTCCGTTTGGTTTTTCAGTTGGATTTACCTTGATCCTAACTGGGTGGTAATTTTCAGGAAAAACTCAAGGAGAAGCAGCATAAAAAGGAGAAAAAGGACAAAGAAAAGAAAGAAGGAAAGGAGAAGAAGAACAAGGAGAAAAGCAAAGATAAGCATAGGGAGAAGAAAGATCGAAAGGAGAAGCACAAAGATAAGAAGAAGGACAAGGAAAAGGATAAAGATAAACACAAGACCTTCGATGACAAGAGAAATAAAGGGCGACCTGAGGGGCATAATGCAGAGACACTTGGTCAGAACATTCAGTGTGCTGAGGAGATCAAAGATTCTAAATTTGTGCAGAAGTTGGGCAGGAGGATCAGATATGAAGACAAGGGAACAGGAAACCAAATGGTTGAGAACTTCACAGGTACAGATCATAGGAAAGCAGAGTTCATGTGCAGATTGGTTGAGAAGGATATGGAAAATAGCGTTCAAGGGAAAGAAAATAACAAGGACAAGAAAAGTGATGATAGAAGGGCAGATGGGCAAAGAAACAAAGATGAGGAAAAAGGCATGGGAAATGCAATGCTTCAGAGCTCCACCAAAATGGACCAAAGAACAGCTGAAAAAACGGCTCGACCAATGGAGAACGATACTGAGAAGAGGATGGAAGGGAAAGAAAAAAATAAAGACAAGGAAAATAGACGGAAGGGTAAACACAAGGAGAAAGATCGAGAGAAGAAAGGCAAAGGAAAGGATAAAAACAGGGATAAAGAAAAGGAGAAAGTGAAGGAGAAAAGCGAGCTTCGAGAGCAGGACAAGTCCAGGGAGAGTAGCAAGAAAGACCCTGTAGATACTCCAAATGTCAAAACCTTTCACCTTCCCAAGGACAATGAAAAGAGTGCTGCTACGGATGGAAACCTCAAGAAAAGAAAACACTTCGAGATGAATGGAGTTTTACATGGTGAGTCACTCATCTTTGTGCTGCATTATTGTAGTACTGTAGCATCTCTGTTTCTCTCAAGTTGTTAGAAGCACATCTTGAACTGTGTGCTTTCAACTAGGGATGTAATAGAGGCATTGCAGTACTTGATGGCCTTAAATGGTTTGTTTTGGGGATGCTGACCGATGGTTTCGACTAAACTATTTCCTACTGGTTAGGATCATTTTCTGTTGATTAATTCATCGTCTTGTGTGATCTATCAAAAAAAAAAAATCATTGTCTTGTGTGGGTTTATTCCTGTCTTAGCTTCTTATTAGCTGATGCGCAACTTTGTACTGTTTTCTTTTAATTTTCTTTCAGACAATGAAATTCGGCCTAATAAGTTACCAAGACCCAGCTCTTCCTCTCACCCATTCCCAGAGAATGGAAGGAAATTAGAAACATGCCAGACTGCTATCCAGTTTACTTCAGATAGGCAGGGGGCAGCCAATAACCATAAGGTGGATGATAAGGAACACAAGGTTAATGGTATAATACAAGATCAACCTAGTTCTGCTTTCTCAGCAAAGCTTTCTTTCACCACAGTAAAAGCTAATGGGAATGGTGAAGCATCTACAAAACCGTCACATCCTGATTTCAAGTATCTAAGCCAGATACTGACAGTACCTAAAATGGAGGAATGGTCTGATTTTGATGACCAAGAATGGCTCTTCAGCAGTGATAACCTCCGACTGGAGAAGCCCAAGCAGCAATCCTCAGGGATTGATGAGATAACACAGGTGTGGGCTAAAGCTTTGCGGATAGAGTCAGCTGATGTTTGTGCACTGCCATATGTCATTCCATACTGATTGATATTCAGTGGAGTTGGTGTTCTCGCCATTTCCATCTCAACACTGCAGGGGCCCGGAAAGACCCTTTTTGAAGGTATGGCAGCTTCTGGGTCTTGAGGTTGTCAGTTTCTCATACTGCATTATCCTGTTGTTAGACTCCCTGTTCTTTCAGGTATAAATTTTGCCGAAATCTGTTGCAGTAATATATGCTTGTGCCTTCACCTTGCCCTGAAATTGTTTTATATGGAATCAAATGTGTCAGATTACCCATCATGCTTGCTCCATACGTTGGTGCATCTTTACAGGACTTGGGATTAGAGAGGGTTTGTGGCTTCTCTTTCTGTAAGTAGTAATCAATGAGAGCCATCATAGATGTATCAGGAGAGACATGCCATATACTCCAAATCATGTCAAGCCAAATAGAAAGGAAGGGAAATGTGGTTTGGAAAGATGGCTTAACTTGTGCAATTATTTTCCATTTGTTTCTTGAAGCTTAAAGGCTCATCTAATTGAGAGAAGCGTGGAGTGGTCTTTGCTACACCACCGCACAATTTTGATTTGTAACATGTAAGTCTTATTTACAAGAAATGTACAATAGAGGGAAAAGAGAAAGCAAGAGGTATTCCTATTCATTTATCCTTCAATTTTCTTGGAAGCTTTTATTGATCCATTTTCTTCTCATTTTTGCCCCATGAATTATGATATCCTCTTGATTGTTCGAGTCCCTAATTTGTCACCACTTCAGCTTGCATAATGTCTTAATAGGGATCTAAATATTAATGCTGGACTGATTAGTAGAATCTTCGTTGAGAACAAGCACAGTATGTCCAGAAGATATAATTATCTTTAGCTATTGAAATTACTCTATTATTTGGTCGATGGCATTTGAGCCAAATATCTCTTCGAGTCTAGAGTTAGATGGTCAAATTTCATTTGGTGAATCTTGATTATTGTTCTTCTGGTGAATCCCGGGCAGGATTTCTTCTGGTGGCAAACCCAGGCTCTTCTGTTCGAAGCGTACCGGGTTATATCATCTATGATTTGAGACTGAGTACCAATATCATGTGCGAGCCTTGAATGTTTTACCTACTTCGTCCTTCTCTGCTTCCTCTAAGCTGGTCCTAGTGGAAATGACCTTAAGAGACTGAGGCGGAGGCGGTTTCCTGTTTGCTTCTGGGAAAACACAATGGCCGACAGGCCGAGTCCGAGTGGTATCGAAATGGCTGAATTTGTCTGTCCATATAAGTATCAAAATACCTTCTGCAGTGCTTGCTGGCGTCGGTCCTAGTCCGTCAGATTTTTGTGATACATATGAATGCTGAAATACATGGTTAAAAAACGACCCGGAAACGGAACCGTTCTGGCCACAAGTTTCTAGTTTCTGGGTTGATGGTTCGACTGTTCGGTTCAAAATGGATGTTCTATTATGACAAAATAAAAATAAAATAATTAAAAATAAAAATATATATATATCAGAAACTGTTGAACGGGGTTGATGATTTGATTGTTTGGGTCAATGGGTCATTGACTAATTCTATGGTTTTTGGCCAAGGACTAGGTTTGGGATAAAATGGAACCGGTTTTCTGGATTCTTGGGCTAAATGGTTTGACCATCCGAGTCAACGGTGGTTTGAATATCATGCTGAAATAAATGGGTGACATTTTTCTGTATTAACTGATCATCCTACATTGACATTGTGGGGGAATGTTTCTCCTATTGCTTTTAGATTCCAATTACAAACCCATAGCCTTCAAACAAGGTTCTAAATATCGATATGCCAGATACGTCGGTAGGGGTGTATTGGGCAGTATCAATACTTTTTTTTATTTTTTTTATTTTTATTTTCAAAACTGATTCAAAGGGGTCGGTTTAAGGCTCCACCCCTGAACCGGTCAGAACCTCGATACACCCTCTGTAGGGGCGTATCAGGGTGCTCTCGATATGATATGTATTGGTTGATATGGGCCGATATGTGTCGATACTTTGAACATTGCCTTCAAATACTCAAATCTCGTTAATTTGGCTTAAAAGTTTGGGGGAAATTGTTTTTTTTTTTTAATCAGAGTGTGCTTTGAGTGCTAGATCTACAACAAATAAGGTATGGTTTCTCATAAATTTAGTGGGTGTTCGGTATCGTGGTCAGATCATGATATATTGCGCTTTCAAAACACACTACAATCAGTTAAAAGTGTTTGGTTGGCCTGTGGTGTGGGCTGATTCACATTATCTCGTAGATCAGTCCGCACCACAAGCCAGTTTTGAAATGCACTACAATCAGTTAAGGTATTCAGTTGGTTTGTGGTGTGCCACACCACAAGCCAATTTCTCATCCACATGTTTTTATCTTTAACGTGGATTGATCCATGTTGCTATGGAACTTTGTTACCCAATCTATCCCACATTTTTTATTATGGATATTATTAAAAAATAAAATATTAATTCTTTCTTTTTATATAATATTTAATGTTATGTAATCTTTTAATTAAATGTGTGTATTTTATTAGTTATTATTTTTATATAAAATTAGTACTCTTGGCAACCTAATGACTTTTTTATTTTTTATAAAATAAAATATTTTTTTTCTTATTAACTCCTAGAAATCCGATCCGATTATTTCGGATTCAGATGATGTATTTATGTAATCGGATCAGATTCGGATTTGACCCTATTCGAATTTGATTATATTACAATATTTATTAATTTTAATATATAAATTTTATATAATTATATTTAAAATTATAAAAATATATTCTATATATTATATTATATGTGAATTTATATATATAATAAATTTAGTAGGTTATATTTACACATAAATTTATTATATATAAAAGTTGAAAAATAATTAAATTTTTAATTTTTTTTGGTATTTTAAAAAATGCAAAGCAAAGTTGGGTTAAATCTGAACTTGAATAGAGTTTGTTAAGATTCGAATTTGAATCCGAGTCTTTAAATCTGATCGGATTCGGATGCACATTTTCAGTAGTTGGATCGGATGCATCTGATCCAATTACAACCTTACATATTATAAGTGAGATGCATGGAATCAAAACACAGGGTGTGGATTGAAATGCACTGCACCTTGTAGAAACCCATGAGGTGTAGTGTGGTTCAATCCACACTTCTTTGTCCATGGTTCAGAACAACTGCCATGTGGGGGTGTGGTGTGCTTTGGATGAAAACACAACACCCAATTTCGCATCTATGTTATAGAACACCCCCTTAATTTTTATGTAATGTTTCAAGTTGCATTAGATCTGCATGTTTGGTTGCTTGAAGGATTAAAATATTGGTACTATACAAAGGATTAGAACATTGGGGTACATCATCCGTATCAGTGCATGGACAAGACGTTTTATTAAAGCTTTATTTTTTAGTAAATTGAGAGTTGATTATGCTATATTTATATCTCTTATCTTTACTGCAATGGAAAATGTGTTACTTTAAAACAAACTGTTAATGCATTTACAACTTAAACTTTTTTAAATCTCCAAATTACTCTTTTCTCCAATGATTTTCTTAAAAAGTGTTGGGATGTTGGGTTCATTTACTATTTTTTACCAATTTTATTTGTTATTGGTTTAGTCAATATTAAATTATTAATTATATGTTGTATTTGTTGCAATTCTAGTTTTCATGGATTTTTTTATTTGCTGCAATTTTCGTTTTATAGAAGCTTTTTAAGTGGGTATTTTGGTAAATTAACTTCTATCAATCAACTTAATGGAGAGGGGGTGTTTGCTAATGAAAAAGACAGCATTTTCTACCTAGGGGGTATTTGCTAGCATGTATTATTTTGTTTCCAAAGCAAAACAATTACCAAATTAGCAAAATCAATACCCTAGTTTTTACTTAGATTGCAACACATTAGTGTTTCCTTTTCTTGCTAGGCAAATGGGCTACTATACAACAGTGGTTAGCTACCAACCCTTGACAATGGTGGGGTTTGATCCTATGTCTCTGCCATTGGTAGGAAAATTTACCAAAAAATCCAGATGGCACCTTTGATTCGAACACATGCGTCAAAATTGAATCTTTCTAGTTTAAGATCAAATGGGTGAATTAGGTTATATAATTTGATGTAAATGGGGTTTCTAGGTCTCTAAACATGATGGTGGGGTCTGATTGGTTAAATAAAGCTTGGATGATGAAGATTTATGATTAATATGCTATAATCAATGAGATTTGCTAATGAAAAATCCAACATTTTCTATATAGGGGGTGTTTGCTAGCATGTATTATTTTGCTTTCCAAAACAAAAACAATTACCAAATTAGCAAAATCAATACCCTAGTTTTTACTTAGATTGCAACACATTAGTGTTTCCTTTTCTTGTTAGGCCAATTGTCTACTACACAATGGTGGTTAGCTACCAACCCTTGACAATGATATGGTTTTATCCTATGTCTCCACCACTGGTAGGAAAATTTACCAAAAATCCAGATGTTATCTTCGATTTGAACACATACGTTGAAATTGAATCTTTCTAGTTTGATGGTCAAATTGGTGAATTGGGTTATAGAATTTGATATACATGTGCTTTTTGGGTCTTTGAACATGATGGTGAGGTCTGATTGGTCAAATAAAGCTTAGATGATAAAGATTTACGACTGGTATGCTATAATTAATGAGATTTATTAAAATGAAACCTTAACTTGATAATGAGTCAAATGAGGGAATTTTGTAATGAAACTTGGTGGCTATGCATTTTTTGACATCTTAAATTTAATAGAAGAGACGAATAGAAGATCAGAAATGTAGATTGAATGATTAAGTTCAGATCAAGGTCTGAACTTATGGTTTATCAATTAATGAGAAGGTTTGAAATGGAATCTTACTTATTGATATATAGGGGATTTTGGGTCTCTAAAATATTATGGTGAAGTATGATTGGTTAAATAAATCTTGGATAATGGTTGGTAAGCTCTAATGAATGAAATTTTCTAAAATAGAATTTTGGCTTGGTGGTAAGTCAAACGAGGGAATTTAGAGTTGAGATTTGGAGTGTAGGCACGTATTAAGGTAAGGAGTTAGGTGTAAGGTTTAGATTGAAGAAAGAATATATTAATCTTGGTTGTTTATCTCTTTTCATTCTAGGTTCTCAAAATGGAATCTTAGTATTTTAGAGGTTGATCGTTGTAAATTTGATGTAGGATTTGAGGGGTTGGGGGTTGATTGTGTCTTAGTGACCATGAGGCAAAGAATATATTGGATTTGATTTTAAGGAGTCAAAGTTTGAACACTGTGTAAATTGGAACCATTAGGGAGGAAGTTAGTGTAATAAACAATGAATCTTTGGAGCTTAGTTATGAAATTTAATGTGTAGCTAAACTATAGTGTCCTAAGTCCAAGGATCATGTTTGATTGGTGTACTAAAGCATGCGTAGTGTCAAATATTGATCTCAATGTCCTCATTAATTAGGGGTTTAGTTTATTAGTCAAGTGATTGATGTATGGACTGTGCTAAAAAGAGGAATTTTGGGTGAACTAACTGAGCAAAAATTAGGTGTTGACACGCATCTAATTATAAAAGATTATCCATTCAATCGCTAGAACCCCCATAATGGTTTTTAATGGTTGAAACTATGATATCACAGTTTTTGTTGGTTAGCATTGTTTGATAGTTCTAGTTGTCGAAACAAACTGTGTCATCTATCATATGGGTTTCTACATTTGCCCGCAAAAGATGGTGCTTATCCAATTGCCAAAACCCTATAATGATGCTTAATAGTTAAAATTGTGAAATCACAGTTTTGAATTGACCCAGCCCAATTTTGCAGTTCTAAGTGTTGAGACCAACTCCGCTATTTGTTATACTAGTTTCCACAATTGTAGGTAAAATATGGTGCGCATCCGAGTGCCAAAACTCTTGTATATGTCCTTAATGGTTAAAATTGTAAAATCATAGTTTTTATTAGCCCAATCGTGTTTTATGGTTCTAGGTGTTAGAACCAACTACACCATCTGTTATCTGGTTTCCACATCTAAACATAAAAGATGGTGCCCATCTGGTCTCCAAAATCCTCTTAAAGGTCCTTAATGGTTGAAACTATGAAACCACAGTTTTGGTCAACTCGGCCATGTTTAGCATGTCTAGGTGCTACAACTAATTTTGCCATCTATTATACAAGCTTCCATGTGTATTTGTAAAAGGTGATGCAAATTTGGCTAATGAAACTTCCATAACTGTCCTTAATAGTCAAAATTGTGAAATCAAATTTCTCACCAGCTAGGCCATTTTTTGTAGTTCAATGTGCCAATACAAACCACACCATGCATTATATGGGTTTCCATATCCAATTGTAAAAGATAATCCTCATTTGATCATCAAAACCTTCATAATAGTTTTTAATGGTTGAAACTATAAAATCACCATTTTGGTTAGCTCATCCCTGTAGACAGTTCCAAGTTCTGGGACAAACAGTGTCCTCTACCACACAAGTATCCACTTTTGACTAAAAAAGATGGTAGCCATCCAATTACAAAAATTCCCCATTTAATAGTTAAAAATGTGAAATCACAATTTTATCCAACTCAACACTATTTTGTAGTTCTAGGTGTCAGGACCAACTCTATTTTTTATTGTATTGGTTTCCATATGTAGGTAAAAGAAGGTGCCTATCCCAACCCCAAAACCTTGATGATAGTCCTCAACAATTGAAACTATTAAATCACAGTTTTGTATAGCCCATTCTTGTTTTATGGTTCCATGTGCTAAGACCAATCGCACTATCTATTAAATTGGTTTCCACATTCAAATAGAAAAAATGATGCAAATTCGTCCACAAAAACCGTCATAATGATTCTTAATGGTTGAAATTGCAAAATCACAATTTTGGGCAGCACGACCCTATTTGGCATGCCCAAGTACTAGAATCAATTATGCCATTCGTTATACAAGCTTCCACATCTACTTATAAAAAATGGTGCTCATTTGACCATTGTTAGGCACCCTCTCTCCAAGTTGTTGTAGCAACCAATACGGGAGTTCTTTAGGCTCAATTTACAACAAAAAAAAACAATAAAAGTGATTGGTAAGAATTCCTAAAATTTAGTGAAAATGCTCCCAACTTCTCTCAAAACTGATTTGAGGTGATGTTATCGGATCTTAAGTACTAATTTCCCTATGACCCTCACCTCTTTACTTCTTTATCTCAATCTAGAAGAAGCCAAGAATAAGAATCCACTACAATTTCAGGACTTTAAGCAACCCAGAACTAAAATGAAATAGGAGTACAAACAGTAGAATGAGAGGCTTACCTCTCATATGAGACCATGATGAGAATCTTCTAGTAATTGGAGCTTGAATGAACTATTGAGTTAGGGGTGCTTTTGGTTGCAAATCTCCAACTTAAATGAACTATTGAGTTGAACAATAGAATGAGAGGCTTACCTCTCTAGAAAATGTGATTTCTCTAGAGGCTAGGAATGCATTTAGGGTCTCTTTTCTAATCAAGGAGCATGGGCTTCAGAAAAGCATATTCATGAAAAATGGAAAAGATTTTGAGAGGAAAAGGCTTGCATTTGACCTTTCTGTCTTTGTGCAAGCCTTTTCCTCAATTTAAATATATCTTTATGTATTTTGCGCATCCAATGAGAGTTTGGGTATGCTTGCGTTACGATCTCATATTTGGGGTTGTTAGTAGCATAAAACGTAAATTTGACTTACTTATAAATGGTATTTTGTCTTTTCCTAAATTTAAGTGGGGATATCTTTGGGTCTTTTTTTAAGTCTACTAGCCTAGTTTTATTGTTCCAAGTGTTTTAACTAGTCAAATACCATCTTGTTGAGATCTCAGGTTGGGTAGTTGAAGTGGCGGTTTAATCTAGCACATCAAAATAGAATCTTTTTTGTTTAATGGTCAAATGGGTGAATTAGGCTATGAAATTTGATGTACAAGGGTTTTTAGGTATTTGAACAAGGTGGCATGATCACATTGGCTAAATAAAGATTGGATTATAATGATCTGTAGGTGGTATGCTCTAATTAATGAGATTTACTAAAATAGAATCTTAGCTTGATGGAAGGTCAAGTGAGAGAATGTGGATGAAATTTGGTGGGTATGCATTTTTTACATCCTGAATCTAATGGAAACGGTGAATATTTGATAAGAGGTGTGGGTTGAAAGATTTAGTGTAAATCAAGGAATTAGGTTATAGTTTATCAATTAATGAGAATGCTTGAAATAGAATCTTGATTGTTTAACACCTTAACAAAGGAGTTAAGTCATGAAATTTGACATGGATGGGATTTTTGGGTCTCTGAAAATGATGGTAAGGACTAATTGGTCAAATAAAGCTTGTATGATGCCTAATAAGCTCTAATCAATAAGATTTTCTGAAATAAAATATTGTCTAGATGTGTGTCAAATGAGAGAATTTTGAGTTGAAATTTGGCAAGTGGGCATGGATTAAGGTGAGATTCAGTTAGATTTAAGGAGGAATTTGTTGATCTTGTTTGTTTAGCTCTATTCGTTTAGGGTCGTTGAAATAGAAACATGGTATTTTTAACATTAACCATTATAGATTTGACGTGGGATTTTGGGGTTAATCGTATCCTAATGATCTTGAGGCAATGAATGTGTTGGATTTGATTCTATGGAGTCAAGGTATGAACATCATGTAAATTGAGATTGTTAGGAAGGATGATGTGTGAATTGCACCAAAAAGTGGAATTTTGAGTTTCAAGAAATCTCAGGTTGATTTGGTTATGTTTTCAAGTGTTAGGGTCTTGAAATATGGTATAAAGAGGTAAGGTGAAGGGACTGAACAATAATTGGGTGCTAACACCTGCCCTTCTTTTTTGGATGCAGCAAGATGTTGAATAACAAAAAAAAAGGAGCACATAGAGATTTTTATGATGGCGAAGAAGATAAAAGTTGAATTCTATTAATGGAATTTTAGTCAAAGTCGAAGTTGATGTAGTGCAACGCTCTTGCTCGAAAAAGGTGTAGTACAACTCCAAGCCTTTGGAGGCAAATATAGTTGTCACGCAAACAACAAGGTGGTGCCATCCTAGAAGAGGTTATGAATTTTTTTTCTTTTTCTTTTTCTTTTCCTTTTTTAATGAATTTGGCCTTTGACCATTTGATTATGATGTTGTTATTTTTTTTTGTAATTTTTTTTTTGTAACATTTGGTTATTTATGATTCTAAGCACTTGTTTTGATGCTTTTGATATTTTTGACAATCCTTGCTTTTGATATTTGATAAGTTGCACTAAATTTGATTTCATAATTTGATAAACTTGATTTAAAGCTTGTCAATTTTGATATTTTCTCTAATAAAGTTTATTTCAATAATAAATTTTGATGAATTTGATAGTTTGAATTTTCGATGCATTGATATAATTTTATTTGATTCTTGGTAAATTTGACAAGTTTAATTTTTTATATTTGATGAGTTTATCTAAAAAGTCAAATTCAATTTGATCTATATGGAATTTAGTTTGATTTGATGAATTTGATAAATTTGATTTTTGATATTTGATAAGCTATGCTGATTTTGATTTTATTGATTGGGCAACATGTTTGATATGTTTCGAAATCTTGATCTTTTTTATTTGATAGACTTGATTTGATGAATTTGACAATTTTGATATTTTATGATTTGATTTGATAAACTTAATTTTGACCTTTGATAATTGATAAGTTGGCTTGAATTTTGGACAATTTTGATGTTTGATGATTTGAATTGATAAACTTAATTTTGATTTTTGATATTTGATGAGTTGACTTGATTTCATTTGATAGATTTGATTTGATAATTTTAATAATTTTGTTATAGATTTTTAAAACTTGATGAGTTGATTTGTTATTTGATGGGTTGGTTTAATTTGATTTGATAAACTTGATTTAATGAATTCGATAATTTTGATGATTCAATTTGATTTTATAAATTTAATTTTTATTTAAATGAATTTGATAATTTTGATATTTGATGATTTGATTTGATAAACCTAATTTTGATTTTATGATATTTAATGAGTTGATTTGATTTAATCTGAGAAACTTGTTTTTGATATTTGATGATTTGATTTGATTTGATGAACTTAATTTTGATTTTCGATATTCGATGAGTCAACTTGACTTGATTTGATGAATTTGATAATCGACAATTATCCCCATACATCATCATCTAATAAAATCCCATTTGGAGTAACTTTTTGGCCAACATGTGCCCATTCATGTAAGCGCCACATATACCGTCATATACCTCCTCCATCTTCCTTGGTGCTTATTTAACTAAACATCTCAACCAAGGTAGTCCTACGGACTTTTGGTACAATACCCCTCCTAATATGATAAACTACATTGCTAGCCTGGTTATAGCTCCTCACTTTGAAATATGCTCTATCTAGGAATTCTTGATGCTTCAAGAAATTTTTTATATCAAAGAACCACGGCTTGCCATCTAACTCTTAACTCTTGATCTTCTGGTGTGATTGCAAGTATGCTACTCACATAGGCAGAGGTTTACTATCCCAACTTAGATTGATTGATTCTATTGCCATATTAGGAGGTAAACACATTGCTGACCCAAGGGAAGTTAAAGGATCTACAAACTAGTTATTTTCTCTAGGTGGGTAATAAAAAGAGATATATTTGAACATCCTGATTAACTCGTTGAGACAATTGTGTTATAATGCCAGTTTCTCATCTTGTACCTTCCAGTCACCCTTGTCTTGACCAATGATCAAGAAAGAGTTCCCATATACTTTAATTCATTGATGCCATTGTCTAGTTCCATTTGGACTAGTCTTAAGCATGTTTCTCATTCACAAGTATTATTGATGTTAGAAAAATCTAAACAACTAACCAAAGGAAAGTGCATACCTTGGGGGTCCACAAGGATCATTCCTGCTCCCCATCCACTTTGATTTGAAGCTCCATTAAAATATGCCTTCCATCTTTTTACAATTTGTATATCTAGAATGATTCCATCTAGGAAATCTGTTAGGATGGCTTCATACTCCGAGGTAGGATTATCAACCAAATGGCTTGTGATGACTTGTCTTTTGATTGCTCTCTATGTCACATACTCGATGTTGTATTAAAAAATGAGTATAATCCAACAAGAGACTCAACTATTAACTATTGATCTCTCAAACAAATACTTGATGGGGTCCATTCTAGATATAAGCAACACTAGACGGGCCAATAAGGCAATAAGCAATTGTGTAACTACTAACATGCCCAAATGAGAGCTATGCATGTTTTCTCTAGCATAGTGTATCTTGTCTCGTAGTCACAGAACTTCTAACTTAAGTAGTAAACAGCTCTCTCATTTTTCCCAGTCTCATCATGCTACCACAATATGCATCCAACAAAGTCTTATTGTACTTACAAATACATGAGTAAGGGTTTTTCGAGCTTGGGGGAACTAACACTAGTAGATTGGTCAAATACTCCTTAATTTTGTCAAATGCTTCTAGGCAGTCTCATTCCATATTACTAGGGTATTCTTCCTTAGTAACTTGAAAATTGGATCACATATTAGTGTAAGTTGCACTATGAACTTACAAATATACTACAATTAGCCCAAGAAACTCTTAACTTCCTTTTCAGTCTAAGGGGGAGGCATCTCAACAATCTTTTTCATCTTTGCAAAGTAAATCTTAATTTCCCTTTGACTAACAATAACACCCAATAGCTTACCCGAGGATGTCCTAAATACACGTTTCTTGGGGGTTTAATCTAAGGTGAAATTGCCTGAGCCTCTCAAAAAGCTTTAGATGGTCCCTCAAATGGTTATCTACCTTTTAGACTTAGCAATCATATCATCCACATAACCATTGATTCTTTATGGATCATATCATGAAAGAGTGTTGCTATCATTTCCCTCTGATAGATTGCCCCAGCATTTTTTAGTTCAAATGGCATGACTTTGTGGCAAAAAGTTCTCCGATGTGTTATGAAATGCTTTTTCTTTATCCTCTTCTACCATTTTTATCTATTTACATCCTAAGAATCCATTCATAAATGAAAGCATTTCATGCCTTGTCATGTCATCAAGAAGGATGCTAATTTTTGGTAAGGGAAAGTTGTCTTTGGGACTAACTCTATTTAAATCCCAAAAATCTACACACATTTTGATTTTCCCATCCTTCTCAGGCACCAGTACAATATTGGCGAGCCACTCACGATAAGTTGCCACTTATAGAAATCTTGCTTCAAATTGCTTCTTAACCTCTTCTTAAATTTTTAGAGGCCATTTAAAATGGAGCCTCTTGAACTTTTGCTTAACTAGCTTTGCATCAGGATATATGGAAAATTTGTGCACTATCAAGCCTACATCCAATCCTAGCATGACTTTGTATGACTATGCAAACACATCTCTGAATTCTTTTAATAGTTCAATCATATCAATTCTCTGCCTTTGTCTTAAATGGATTCCAATTTTAACCAAATTTGGATTATCATTAGTCCCAAGGTTAACTTCTTTTAAGTTGGCTTCTGGCCTTCTTTCTTCTTTCCACTCGATCTAATTAAGGATGCTTTAAGGAAATCTAACTCAAGGTTGAAGTCAAAGGTTTATGAGATGGATTAAGATTCCTGTAAGATCGAAAGGAGGAATAAAAATAGGAACAAGATTTGGACAAAAGGAAATTAAAAAAAAAAAAAAACAGTCAAGCCTTGTAAACCAAGGCTACCTACGTACCCTTTAAAGGGATTAGGTCAAGCATAGTTCAAGCAAAAAGGATTTTCATTCCACTTATAGGGTAGAAAGCATTGACCCCTTGGTTCGAGAATTAAGGACAGGCTCTTGCAAAGGGAAAATCAATTGGGTAGGGTCTTCCACAAATGGTGCAATCCTTGAGTTTGTCAATCACCTTTGGTCCAACAAGAATTCCCAATTTGCTCCAATCGGTGAGACAACAAGGCAAGTGAATCACATTAATTACCCTTTCCTCAAGGTCTTTGATGTTGAACTCATGTCCTTTTGATATTCTTGGTCTTCAAGAAAGAGCAGTGATCTATCTATTGGAAAGGTTAGGATCCATCATATGGATGGTTGAACCATGCTAGATGGCTAGGCAAATTTTCAAAAATTTCCTAATCCTTCTAGGAATCGAATTCCCTATGTTTTGAAAAACTGCATTTTTTAGGATCGGTGTTACACTAAATCAAACCAAATTTGAAACCAATCAAAGAGGGAGATTTATACATGATACGGATACCACAAATGCATATCCCAATATGGAAATCCATGCCCAAATCAGTCCTAAAACCAGCCTCCACTGAAAATGGCGTAGTGTGTAGGTGAAACTAATTCACCAGCACAGTTTTCAACAAAAATGCAAACCAACTGCTTGGATCAAACTAGGGAAGGTGAGCATATAGTTCCTTTGAATTTTTCATGCAAAAATCAACAGAAAATTGATCTCTATTAGTCCTTGAAAGCCTAAGCCATAATAGGGTTTCTTGGAAGATAAAAGATAAGAAAAGAGGAGAAGAAAGAGTGTTGTTCTAGTTTGGTTCACCATCTTCTTCTTTTATCTCTTAATGGAGCACTTCTCCTAATCAAATTAGGAGATTGTCCAATCGACAAGACTCAGTCCCATACTATCCATGTGTTCCTCAAACACTTTCTATGTTAGTGGCTTAGTCAATGGGTCTACCACATTCTTCATTAATGCTACTTTCTAAATCAGGATGTTCCCTCTATCAACACTTTCCCATAGATCCAATGTTGTCATACAATAGTGGAGTAGGAATATGGTAGGACCTCAAATTCCAAGATGAATTTCTTCATCCATACTACTTGGTAGCCTCACTTACGACAATGTGCTTGGCCTCGACTGTGGACAATTTTTTTTACTACATAGGGTCCCAAAGTATTCAGATATAGACTTTCTATCATCTGGATCAGGCTGGAAGTCGATATCAGTATACCCGACCATCTATAGTGAACCACCACTGAAGACAAGACACTAGTCTTTAATCTTTCATAGATACTTTAGTATGTTTTTCACAGCAATCCAATGCTCTTGTCCTAGATAATATTGGTATCTACTTACAACACTAACAACCTAAGCAATGTTTGGCCGAGTATACAATATAACATACATGATGCTCCCTATAGTTGAAGCATAGAGAACCTCTCTCATGTCCTCTATCTCCTTAGGGTTGTAAGTGACTTTCCTTTGGAGAGAGTGATTCCATGCCTGAAAGGAAAAAAACCCTTCTTAGAGTTCTGCAAGTTGTATCTATTGACGATCTTTCATGGAGAATTGCTGCAAAACCATACATTCACCATAGTCAACATTCCTACATCATTCATAATGAGTAGAATGTCGTCTACATACAGAATCATAAATGTAACCTTATCTCCCACTGCCTTTCTATAAACACAAGGTTCATCTAGATTCTACTCAAAATCAAATTATTTGACTGTTGGGTCAAATTGGATGTTCCAGTTTCTGGAAGCATGGCCATAAGCGAAAAGGTCTCCTCATAATCGACTCCTTCTTATTGAGTGTACCTTTTCGCTACAAGCCGAGCTTTATTGGTCTCAACATTTCCACCAGGGCCCTTCTTCCTCTTGTAGATCCACTTGCAACCCTGTGCTTTCACCACAAGTGTGTGGATCTATAAAAGTCTAGACTATTTCTCTCTTTCCTTTTGAATTCCCTTCTTTTTCCTTTAAAAGGCTATAATGTAGAAGAGCTTCTAGTATAAAAGTTTTATT
Organism: Nelumbo lutea; assembly: GCF_056320005.1. NCBI lineage: Eukaryota > Viridiplantae > Streptophyta > Magnoliopsida > Proteales > Nelumbonaceae > Nelumbo > Nelumbo lutea. The sequence continues at coordinate 64,213,260 of NC_142686.1, read as the reverse complement.
TTGTTATTATTATCACTATTGTTTTATAAATTCCCTTCTTTTTCCTTTTGAATTTCTTCTCCCTTTTTTTCTTTTCTTTTTCCTTTCATGAATTCTCCTTTTAATTTTTATATTTTTATTTTCTCTCTCTTCTTTCTCTCTTTCCATTTTCTATTTTACATTTTTATTTTCTTTATTATTTTGTATTTACTTTTTATTATTTATTTATTACCACTTTTGCATTTTTAATTCTTGATCTTTTTTTATTTTTTTCATATTTATGCTACGATTAGCTTTTTTATCTTCTAATTAATTATCTAGAAATAAATATTGTTAATCTTTCCTATTTAAATAATTTTGTTCTTTCTTCTTCTTTTTTAATTTTTGTTTTTCTTTTCTCTTTTCTCCTTTACTTTGTCTTTCTTTCCTTTTCTCCTTTTTATAACTTCCCATGTAATTTTTGTATGTTAATTTCTTTTCTCTTCTTATTTTCTCTTATTTTCTTAAATTTTTTTATTTATCATTATTTGTTATTTATTTTTTATTATCTTTTTGGATTTTTTATTTCTGATTTTTTATATTCTTTTTTATATCTGTGCTAAGACTAATTTTCCTTATCCTCTCATTAATTATCCGAAAGAAATATTCTTAACCTTTCCAACTAAAATAATTTTGTTACTTTCTTCTTGTTTTCATCTTTCTTATTTTTTTCATTTTTATTTATTTTTTGTTTCTATTGTTTTCCCCCATTTTTGTGTTTTTTATCATTATATTTTTCATTTACCCATCTTTAAATAATATTATTTGGTTTTGTTTGTTCAATATCTTTTTGGATTTTCATTTTTTATTTTTTGCTTGATTTTTTTCTATTTTTAATTATGTTACTATTTTATTATAATCATTTTTATTTGTTTGTAATATGATTGATTTTCTCCTATCTTACTTAATTGTCCAAAAGAAATATTGTTGAATTTTTCCACTTAAATAATTGTCTCTCTTTTTTCTTCATTTTTTCTTTTTTTCTCTTTTGTAGTTTTAATTTCTTTTTTCTTCTTGTTTTCTTTTTTTTTTTCTTTTTTTAGATTTTCTATCTTTTATGATTTTGTACCTATTTGTTTGTCGTTGTTGTTGTTGTGAATTTTTATGATTGTGTTTCTTTCTTCTTTTTCACTTTTTTTCCTCTCTTTCCTCCTTTTGTTTTTTGTTTTTTAGTTATTCCTTTGTTTCTTTTTTTTTCTTTCATTTCCTTTTCCTTTTTTTTTGTTTTCACTTTTTGCTAACTTTTTCTTAAATTTTTTAATTTATAATTTATTAATGTGTTTTTGTTTTTATGTTTTTTGTATTTTTATTTTTCATATAGTTGATATTTTTATTTATTTTCAATTGTTATATTATTTTTTTGGCATTTTATTTTATTTTGTTATTTTTGATAGTTCATTTTGTTTTTTGCTTTTTCAAAAATTTGTTGTTTTTTCTTTTGATTTTCTTACATTTTAATATTTATTCCTTTCATTTTTTTCTTTATTCTTTTTTCTCTTTCAAAACTTCCCCTTTATTTTTTTTCTCTCTCTTGATTTTTTTTGGATTTTTTATTATTACTTTTTTTATTTTTTTATGTGTATCTGTGATAATAATGCTTTTCTCGTCTTGATTATCCAAAAAACAATGCTAAATCTTCCCTAGCCATTTTCTTTCAATTTTTCTTTTTTTTCTCTTTTTTATTTTTTGATTTATATAGTTATTTCATTTTTATTTTATGTGATATTTTTATTTTTAGTGTTTTATTCTATTTTAGTTTTATTGGACTCTTGACTTATTATTATTTTTTACTTTTTATTACATTTTATTTTATGTTATTACTTTTTGTGGGACCCACATGGGGTATGCAAGCAAATAAAGTTGAGGTGGCTGACACCCTAACTAACTAGGCTGACATGTAGAGTGTGATGCATGAGGGGAGGTTTGATACTCAAACTCAATGGGTCCAACGAAGTTTGCCAACCTCTGAACCTCTACCCATTGGACAAATGGGCTTCTCAGGTTGATGGCTGGTTAAGAACCTTTAGTGGCCAGCAAGTACATTAATCTCGTGGATTAAGCTTTAGGCCCACACCTATAGGATGATGGAATGCTAAATCTAATGTAGGATGATGTGTGTAGAGTGTGAGTGAGTAGCATAAGCTTCCAGCCCATTCCTATAGAATGATGGAACGCTAAATCTAGCGTTGGATGATGTGTGTATAAACTGAGTGAGTAGATAAGCAATAAACAACTATAGGCCCACTCCTATAGGATGAAGGAATGCTAAATCTAATGCAGGATGATGTGTGTAGAGCGTGAGTGAGTAGATAAGCAATATTATGTAATATATATATATATATATATATAGTTTTTATTGGATATTTATTTATATTTTTATAATATATTGTAAATAAAAAACCAAAAAATCAATGAACTGAACTGATAGTTAACCGAACTGGTCAACCAGTTAACTAATCAGCTTTGGTTCGGTTTCAATTACCGGTTTCTAGAAACTGATAAAATCGGTGCAGTTTCAAAAATAGACCCATGGGTACCCAATGAGGACAAGGAAACCTATCATCTCTAGGTTAGAGGAAATGAAGTAAAGGGATGATGAGATTGAGTTGTTGAGGAATGCTAACTGGCAAAACAAATCAAAGGACTAGAAAACATATAACTTAAAATCCTAGATCCCAAACTTCATAACTTGGTCAATATGGAATAGAGATGTAAGTGTCATTCTTGTACACTTTATTTTTTTACCCATTCACCTTTTAAAAATGATCCCATTTAGGAAGCCAATTTTTATTTGACTCCCTATTATTTTATTTGAGTGGGGGCAATTGTAAAAAATAAATAAATTTCTTCATTTTTTTACAATTATATAAAACCTTTTTTCAAATATTAATGGGGACAATTCCCCACACTAAGTTCTACATAGATCCGCCACCGGCCACCCATCAATTATGTGAGATGGAGGCGATGGGGCCTCCTAGAATGGTATCAAAAAAATCAATTCTTTTATTTGTAGTGATTCCAAAACCCAAGGCACTAACTAAACCAATCAGGGTAAGTCTCATATTCCAAGACCCTAGGTCCGATAGGTGGGGCCCACATGGGATTCTGAAATAAACACAAACATTAACACAATTATTTAATCAATCATACTAATAAAGCAAAGTGCAATAACAAACCAACACAAAAGGGAATCTTCTTTATTTTTTTATATATTTTTATTATTTATTTTATATTTATTATTATATATATTCTTATTTTAATATATTTTTGCTTTTTTATTTTCAATATTTTTTTATTTTTATTAATTATCTATTTATTTATTTTATTATTTTCTCATGGAACTCTATTTATGTACTTATCTACCAATTATTTATTGAATTTATTTATCCTATTCTACCTTAAGATATTTTGTGGACACTTATTATTTCTTTCTTTATTTTTTATCTACTCCTTTTGTTTTACATTTATTTTCTTTACCACTATTCCCTCTTCCCAGTCACACTAAGAGATCAACTCCGCTCCCCTCTTTCGATTTTCGCCTTTCTGCACCCATTTTATTTTACACATTAAGCTTACTCCCTTTTAATTATTAGTTTATTACCATTATTTTTTTTGTGATTATTTATTTTAGATTTTTGTTATGATCAAAACAGGTTTCTAGAACTGGGGCTACATAAGAGTCTTTTTTGACCTCAACGTCATTGAGGCCAAATAATCAAAATAAACCCAACATCTTCAGTCACAATTTCAGGCGACAAAATTAACCAGGCAACCATTCAATTTAATAGATGACATATTCCTACAACTAAGAAAACGATATCATACCCATTCTAAACAGATCACTAACTAACAAAGAAGCAGAGGAAAACATCATGATCATATCAGTCCTTAACACGTCGAACACAACAAACATTGATCCACTAAGGCAGTATTAAGATAGAATGAATAATGTATTAAGATTCAGAGTTCATTAGCCATCCATTCGAACTGAATTTGATCGTCAAAGAAAGAAAATGATAATAATAGAAAAAATAAAAATAAAAATGCATGAATGAACTGATAAGATTAGGTTAATGCCCGAGACTTCACGGGAGTTGGTATGGCGGAAGTCTCATCACCAACTTCCACAACCCAATTCCTATTATTCTATGGCTAAAGAGGGAGAATAAAAAAAAAATCGAAAAGAAAAAAAAGGATGGTTATAGGGGAAAGGAAACCTACCTGGATTACTTTATAGCCTGAGTTCTAACTATAGAGGATCTCAGTTTTCTTCGCCTCTGATTGTCTCCTATAACAATAGTGGTGGTACTAGCTTGCAACCGTGGGAATAGAGAGAGAGAGAGAGAGAGAGAGAGGCGATCTTCAAGGTATAAATCTTATTTGGAGTTGAGAAGAAGATGGAACAATCCGGGTAACGACTATCACCAACGATTCTGCTTTATCGGCAAACAATAGAAGCTTCGGTAATTGATTTTGGGGAGCCGAGAATGGTGGAATGAAAAGAAATGGCAAGGGGGAAGAAGAGTTAAAAAATGATGAAGTATATGCTAGAAATTAGGGGATAATGAGAGTGGGCGTTGTTGTCATCGTTCCTTTGTTCTCATTGTGAAGACGATGAGTAAAACTAAAGATAGAAGAAGAAAAAGAAGAAGAGGAAAAGAGAGAGGGAGAGAGAGAGAGAGAGAAAGAGAGAGAGAAAACCGAGAGAGTGGAGAGATTTTGGTTGGTGCGCACTATTAGGATAAATAGTGCCTCTCTTTAGGTTAAATTTCAAAATATTAGATTAGATTTATACAGAGGAGTAAGGGCATTTTTTTTATTTCAGAAAATTTTCGTAAAACCGTGATTCCAATCCAATGGTGGGGATTTTGATTTAAAATGTGGAGGCTGGAGATGGGTTTGAGTATACACAACGATTTTGTGTGTGGGGGCTAACGAGATTGTCCAAAATAGAATCTTTTTAGATAAGTGGGCAATCGGGGGGATTTTTGTTGAAATTTGGAAAGTTGGGGTTTTTAAGTAATAGGTTGAATGGTGGGGTCAGATTGGCTCAATTGGGTCCGGATTAGGTAGATCTAGAAGGGGCTTAATTTAGTTAATCTAGAGTTTTGAAACAGAAACTTTATGCGATGGAGCAAACAAAGATATTCTTTTGCCAAAATTTTGCAGCGTGAGGCTTTTATGCATTTGGGATCAATTGGTAGATTAGATTGGTTCAACCGGTCTCACGTCAAGTAGATTTGGAGGGGAAGTGATTTAGTTAATCTAAATCTTTAAAATGGAATCTTTTTGTAATGACCGGGCAATAAAGGGTAGATTTGGCTGAAATTTTGTATGTAGAGACTTTAGGATATCCGGTATCTAATGGTGATGTCTGATTTGTTTAGTAGGGTCCAAATCGAAGAAAATGAAGCCAATGGATTGATGAAGGGTAAATAGGGGTTTTGAATCAAAATTTACAGGCAAGTATTATAAGATGTCCTGGGTATGATGGTGGTTTTTGATCTAAGGGTTGAGGTGTAGATGAGGGTTGATCGGGGCCATCATATTGGTATTTGGTAGATTTAGTAGTGGATCTAGGGGCTTCTAGGCTAAAATTCAGGTTCTTTGGGTTTTTGGTGTTTTGAAGGGATCAAAAAGGTCTGATCGGGTTTTTGGAGTGAATTAGGGGTTCAGGCAACGGGCTAAGCAAAAATTAGGTGTTGACAATGTCATCATGAGAGAAAATGTATGTAAGAGATAAATTTTGATTGGAACATAAGGTCATACCAAAGGCATGGTCACAAAAAAAATGATAAAGATGACAAATCTCCTTACACGTTCCTTGGGTTGTCTTGAACTCTTTAGATGTCAATCTTAGCTTGGTGGAAAACCTTAACCATTAAAAGGTGATGAGGAAGTTGGTTATATGGCCCAAGTAGTGTAGAATGTCTACTGAAAGTCATATTATCGTTACATTGTTTGAATTCAAGCATGGTTCTTTCTTTGCTTCATAGCATCCAAGGGGTCTTTGTGGGGATGTGGAAAAGATTTCTCAAGTTTGGATGTGATAGGCGTGTAAGGATTGCCTTGGGCCCTTGTATGTGGTGAGGGCTCTCTGTAGGTTCCCATTGTGTGTGTTTGTGTGAGAAAGAATGGGTATTTTTAGAGTTTTATAGAGAATTCTAAAAGGGAATGGATGGCTTAGATTTGAGTTTGAGAAGATTAAATATGAGAAAGGGATGGCATGACAGCCTTGTGAGAGGTCTTCTTAATCAATCAAGACAATTGATGGAATGTCTTAGAAACTTGCTTAAAATGAACATTCCAAATTTAAGTGATTGGCGACTCCTTAGCTGGTTGAATTTAAATTTAAAGATAGTTATGGAGAAAGATCTGGTTGTGTGTCCTTAAGTTTGAAGTTGTAGTAAAGAAGATTCCAAATGAAGGATTCAGATCAAGTCTAGCTTCGGGTCTCAAGATGGAGGAGTTAACCATGTTGAAATTGGATGTTCTTGGTTTTGTTGGACTTAGAATTTTGAGCTCTATGGATCTAGAAGGTTGAATTTTTTTATTTTATGTGAGATATGGTTTAGAATCAAAATGATCATGATCAGAATCAATTTCAGTTTCAAGTCTTAAGACGAAGGGGTAAATGTTGTCAGATTTAGGTGACCTTGGTATCATCATATTTGGAATTTTTTTATATGCATACCTATGGTGTTGGATTTCTGGCTTAATGTGAGATGAGGTTCAAGATCAAAATGACCCCAAATTGAACGATTATAATTGGTTTTGGATTCAGGTCTTAAGATTAAGGGGTAAATGGTGTTGGATTTGAGTGATCTTAGTGCCATCAGATTTAGAATTTTTTGCTCTACATACCTATGATATTGGATCCTAGAGCCCCAAACTTTTATAAAATTCCAAAAATACCCCTAAGTTAATTGAGAAGTTAGTTGAAGCATGGTTGAAGTTTAAAGTGTTGTAGAAAGATTAAAGGGCACAAAAATGGGGTGTCTACACCACCAATAATGTAATTTTGTAGTTTTGTGTGAGTATTATTATGGTGGTTCTAGTGACTGAATGGGCATAGTGTTTTAGTAGTAGATGTTCAAACCCTTTTAACGAATAGTAGAATTGTTCTTGGCACCTATACATGCTTTCCAAGTTTGAGCCAGCCAAAATTGCAATTTTAAAGTTTTGACCATTAAGGACCGTTATGCTAGTTGTGACAGCCAAATGGAAACCACCTTTTAGGGGTGATGTGGAAACCTATTTAACAGTTGGGGGAATTAGTCTCAACACATATACACATCAAGCATGGTCGGATTGACAAAATTGCTATTTTATAGTTTTAATTGTTAATTACGGTTATGGTGGTTTTAGTGGTTGGTTAGGCATTGTATTCTATGGTTGGATATGGTAATCCATTTAATAGATGGAAAAATTGGTATCAAGATTTGGACACACTGGGCAGGGTTGGGATAGCAAAAACTATGATTTTGAAGTTTTAATTGTTAAGAACTGTTGTGGTAGTTTTAGGGGTCAGATGGGTACTTTCTTTTAGTGATTGATGTGGATACCCGTTTAATGGATGGTTGGTCTTAACACTTAACATTCAAGTAAATGATTGTTTGGCCAAAATTATGATTTTGTAGTCTCTAACATTATGGACCGTTATGGTGGTTTTGATGGTCGGATGGATACTATTTTTTATGGTTAGATGTATAAACCCATCTAACGGATGATGGAGTTGGTCTTAACACCGTGACATGCCTTGCCAAGTGGTGTTGGCCATGATAGTCCTTGACAATTGAATTGTGAAATCACAATTTTGGTTGTCCAAGCTTGCCAAGCATGTCCAAGTGTCCACTAATTCTGCCATTTGTTAAATTGGTTTCAACATCTACCTTTAAAAGAAGGTGTGCACCTAACCATAGAACCACCACCATGGTCCTTAATGGTTAAAACTTATCATTCAAAAATTTGGTTGACCTGGCCTTTCTTGATGTGTGCATGTGTTGAAACCAACTTTGTTGTCGGTGAAATGAGTTTGCAACATGGTTTTTGAACCGTCGTTGACCCAGAAGATTAGACCATTCAACCCAAGAACCATCTAGGTAACCAATTTTGTTTTACCCTAAACCTGGTCCCTAGCAAAAACCTGTCGAATCGACCTACAACCCGTTGACCCGAGTGGTCAAACCATCGACTCATTCAATAGTTTTTTGCCATTTTTTATTTTAATTATATTTTTTATTTTTTTTAATCTTTGGTCAGAATGGGCTATCCATTCAGACCAGATGGTCAAACCATCAACTCGAAAACTGGTGGCCAGAACAATTCCAATTCTAGGTCATTTTTTAAAACATTGGTTTCCAAATCCACCCTTAAAATATTGTGTCCACCTAGCTAATTGAATCACCATAATGGTCCATAATTGTCAAAATTGCAATTTTGCACTTTTGGCTACATTAGCCCTATTTGGCTTATGTAGGTGCCTAGTAAAACACTTTTTTCTTCTAGCCTTTCCTTAACTGTGTCAATGCTCTATTCATACATCTTGGAGTAGGTGTAAACTTTGTCGTGTATTCTACGACGGTCTCACTTGTTTCTACATTATTAATTTTTGTAAGTGTAGCTTCTCAATCTTGTTGCCTTTTAGCAACTTATTCATAACCGTGATAACCTCCCTCTTTCCACATAGAAAAGACTATAGAGGATGACCTTCCTTGTTTGGCTTCTACTGTATACACTTCCTTTGTCCTTGACACCCATTTTTAGTCATCTTGCAACCATTTCAAAGTCCTGATTGTCCTTTGTATGCACTCCCATAGTTTGTTTACCAAGGCCTTGCAAATCCAAGTTCTCTTTGTTGACCCTATAGTAAGGGTGCATGTTTTTTATGCACTCCTCCAACAAATCGGACTCTAGTGCTTAGCCATCGTGTAGCTCTTGGGTTGCACATCTAAATCTCTAAACATACTCCAATATCTCCCTCATCCATCTCTCACATTCCTTATGTCTTCAGGTCTCCATCCATGACAAAGGATCTGAGTGCATCCTCAAACTTACTCTCATGCTCTCGAGCATTCCTGTTTGTTCCATCATATTGTTGCCAAGTAGAAGGTGGTAAATAGCATGGAGGATGATGCTTCTGTGTTCTATGCAATTCTTTGACAATAGGGTTTCTTGTATAGAGCTTGGTAGGACCTACTAGTGGAACTACCTCCATTGATGGACTATAAATAGTCTAGAGCTCTTCTTTTCTAGATTCTAGATCTTTTCATTCCACTCTCCTCCCACTATGGGGACTAGATCTGAGACTCACAATTGGAACAAATGTCAGTGAAAGAGGGTGGGGAGACAAAGGTGGATGATGTGGCTATTAACAGACTGAATTGACTAGCAACTACTGCTTCAACTTCTATTGAAGATTCAATATGATTGACATCTTTGGATTTGGTTGCTGGTGAATGGATGCCTTCATTGAGGAATAAGGCTCTCCTACTATTGTTGTTACTTTGGATGATGGTGATGAGAACTTTTCTTTTAACCAGCTAAAGAGCTAGTCTTGTTTTCCCTTCAGTTTTCCAAACTTCTATTGTTGCAACCCCTTTAACTTGTCTAAGTGTTCATCCATTTCATAAACCTTTCTAGCAAGACCGACCAAATGGTTGTAGAATGTCTTGTCTTTTGGCTAATCAAGTGGTGATTGGGTGGGTGATTTCAATGGCATTTCTAACGGAGGTTGTTGTTGAGATTCTTCCTAACCATGGCTTTTCTTGGTGGCATCTTCTCATCAAGATAGAACTATAACCAAATATTCTTAATATAAGGTAGTGGTGGTGGAGGTCTTGGCTTTAAAGTTGATGATGAGATGAGAAAAGGAGATTAAGGTTTGGTTAGGGAAGCTTTGGAAGCAAGAATGGATGACCAAATGAGTGAATGAGTGTTTTAATGAATGTCCCCCTCCCTATCAAGAGGACCTTTATTTATAGAAGGAGAGGAGGGTACATACATGCGTGGAGTGAAGAGTTCTAGAATATTCCTAAGATAGTTACTTGCTTGAGTGCCCAAGTTAATTCGATGGGAACATGTGTTAAATCATAGGATGGGGACAAGTCATCCTGTGAAGGCTGCAATTACTTATTCCTCTACAACTCTACCACATGTGTGTTGCAAATATTGCACACCCATATGGAGGGCTGTAACTTATAAGGAGGACATTGCGGTTAATCTTTAGTTCATGGATGTGGTTATCCTATGGTAAGAGAGTTGTGGCATCCTATTTATGGTTATCTTATGATGATATGATTGTGATATATAAGTCTGTTCCCTTACACTAGAGCCTCATCCCTCGTACGCACTACTTAATGAAATCCTTTTCCAGGACATGATTGTCAAACACAAGGAGACTACCCTTTTGAAATGCAATAAATACATAGTTGGGCAATTCTTCCTCGTACCCTTGCTCGATGTTTTGTTGGTAAGCCATTACCATTCTTCACTCCAACATAAACCACTTTCTAACGAACCTCTCTATTAGTTTTTCCTAAGAATAAATATTGCTTAAGTCCATATTTACAAACCACAAGTAAGCAAGACCCTTAGATTTTGAGAATTCATGTATCTTGAGGTCTTTGTCTAGAGCAAAGGGACCTAACAAGTCCTTAAACTTTTTGATGTGTTCTTGTAGGCTTTCGAACTGTCCACCGTAAAGAGACCACTACTACAAAAGATGGTAGACCATTAGGTAGGATTTTTGAAGGATTTGGGTAGTATACAACTTCTACAATATTGTGGTAGCATGGGATTTACCTCCTTGGTTTTAATCAACCCTTGCACATAATTGTGTAGTTCCTCTTAATGGTGACAATGTAGACATAATGACTCAAGTTGCATTCTTCACTAAGAACATGGACCTATGAGGATCTAGTGGCTAGAGTATTGGATTTGATACCTCGGAAACTACTAGTTGTAATGTCTATGGCGGCCTTGCTTAATGCTATTGCTAATGATGATTTTGCTGAACTTGGTGTGACTATTGAAGGAGTTGTCAAATCGTCTCCTCGATTTTATTTTTATTTTTATTTTATTGTTGTTCTAAGCGATAAATTTGGTTCATTTTTTGGAGTCCAGTAGCAATTCCTTCTAATTAACTCTCCATTCCAATTACTCGGTCATTGACACCATACACCTTATCAGTAAGGATCTTTAGTTCCCCATTGTCCTGTCCTCATACTCGTAGGATACACTAGTGATTGGTTGTTGTTGTTGATTCTCCTTCATCAGGTCCTCTTAGAAGTCTTAACTTTCTTTGATACCATCTATGTGATTAGGTGGTAACCAAAGATTCTAAATGTAGAACTATGGAGTTAGGCATTAGGTAGTCTACTTGAAAGATGGTAGATGGCACAAGGGAAGATTAAGGGAAGGCTAAAGGGAATTGCAGGAGAAATGTTTAGATCTCAGTCTCGAGGTTCAAGAGGGTGAGGGGGGTCTTCGGATGTTGGAAATAGTACTCATAGGAACTATTAAAAACTAGGAAGTAAAAGGTGTAAGTCTCTTAACAATATCTCTTATTTATAGATTTCCTCAAGAAGGAAGCTTTACCATTCTAAAAGCTCCTTTTTGAGTTTTACAAAGTGATTTAGTTCCCACATCTTCTAGAAGGTTTCTTTTTGAGTTTGTTACAAGGTAGTTTAGTTAATGCCACCTGGACTAGTTAGGGCTTTACCATGTTCCCATGCAATTACTTCAGTACTTGGGCTCCCACCTTTTTTGAACATGCACACATGAGGATGTGAATAGCTACAACCCTTCCCAAGTCCTTAAGGAGTTGCGATGGGGAGCTAAGTATGATGAGGAAATATGACAAGGGTGCAATAAAGTCATAAAGGATGCGATGAGTGCAATAGGGTTTGGAGAATGTGATGAAAGCACAATGGGGTTAAAGAGAATGCAATGAGAGACTAAATGTGATGTGAGGTTGCGATGCAATGAGTTTCAATGCAATGTTACAATTTTATATGCTTTACCGTGTTACTAGGTGTTCATTGCACTCATCACACATTGCAAGAAGTGGGGTGACCAACTCCATGTACTTACACAACCATGTTACCAAACATAACCAATATATTCTCCCTAATTAAATTCAAGGAAAAGAATTCCATACAACTTTTTGTCCTATTTGAAACTGTAGTTATTTCAAGTAGAAATGGTGCCACATCAACACTACATGGGCATTATTAATCTAATGGTTATAATCAAGTTTGGTTGGGGGTACTTGAACTAAAAACGTCCATATAATGAATTGCTTGAAATTGGAATCAACAACCATTGGAAGAAGCATCAAAAGAACAATTCTTGAATCAAGTTTCAAAGGTGAGTGTGGAAAGTCGGAACATGCTTCCAATGGGGGGACCATGTGGCTCAATTTAGACATGATTACTTTGAAAGTGCAACTATGATACATCTTCGATGGCATATATACCTGCACAAATGAAACTCCATCTTCCATTTGAATAGGGGATTAAGTTGGTGTTTGGAACTGATATCGTTTCTTAAAAAAACGGTGACACATCAGTATCACATATGAAATCTATTTTTTCAAATAACGTCTCATGTTTGGTTATGCATTTTTTCCAAAAAAAAGAACATGTTTTCTTAGACCATGCCTTGGAAATCAGGAAAGGTGTGGTATGAAAAAACACCCATTTTCTTGTTTGTTCACTATTGTTAGTAATAATATGCTGACATGGCATTGAAAAATGCCTATGTGGTAGCAACAAAAATGGTAGAAAATAGAAAAAAAAAGAAAAAAATATTTTCTAAAAAAACAACATGCCAATGCAGCACCATTTTCTCAAAAACTACCTCTTAGGAAAAGACATTGGTTCCAAACACCGCTTAGAGATGAGAAAAGATGGATATAGAAATAAAAAAAAAGGTACAAAACTATTAATGGATGAAGGAGACCTTGACAAAACTTCAAATGATAACATCAACTCAAAACAACCAACCAACACTGAAGACTGTGATAAAAAAGGTAGGACCAAATTTTTCCTATGGCTCCTCAAATCCAACATCCTTCAACCTAAACTAAATGTAATCGAAGAAAATTGTACTAGAGGAAAAACAAACTATCACACCCATGTAAAGGGATGTCGAGTCTCTAAGCTTATGTAAGTCTCATCATAGAATTTCTTAAACATGGCAAAGCATGAAAGGGATCTTAATCCTTTGAACTTATTTAAGATCTGTTGAAGAATAAGAATGAGATATGGAAGTTAGTAAGATTTGGAATCGTTCATAAGAATGGCATTATGTTAGATGGTAGAGGAATTAGATATTAGTGAATTTGATCCTGAATTCAATGATAATTGAAGTAACAATAATGAAATGGAGGAGGAAAAGAACGGTTTGTAGCCTTATGTAAAAGTTCTTTACGTGTCAATTATTAGTGCTCGATTTTTGCTCGATCATTCTTTAACCTACCTCCTACATTCTGGATGTCTGATCAGACCATACCAATCTCTTTAAAGCGTGCCAAAACCTTAGGAAACCAAATTTCGGCCCAAATACTCTCAAATCCACTGTTAAATCTACATGATTCCCTTTTGATGATCATGATTATGACTCATCACCATACTTGATCCTTTATCATATTTCATCACATGAAACAAAATCTATAAACAACCAATTTTACCAAATTTCAACTCCAAATTCATTGGTTTAACCATTTATCTATCAGAGATTCCATTTTGATGTGTCTAATACTACAAAACTTCTCAAGCCTAAAACCTGCGATCCATATATTCCTGACACAATTAAACCCTCCCAACAGCCTCATAATCCCAATCCATGCCATTGTACCAAATTTCAACTCAAAAACCCTTCATTTGATCCATCATCAAGCTATGGTTCCGTTTTAACAAATATAGTTTATCAGGAGCTTACCTTCCATGAATCTCCTCCATTCAAGAGTTATTTGGCTATCAAACCCCACCATCCTGTTTAGAGACCCAAAAAACCCCAACATGTTAAATTGCATGACTTAATTCACTTGTTTGACTGTAAAACTAGGAAAATGTCATTTCAATGCAATAGATTGAATTACCACATTAATTGTTCCAACCTAGGACTGGACGACGATGGGACTGATGTCAGCTCCCTACCTAACCCATTAGAACACTTGGACCAATGGATTTGAGACTAATAGGCTTAAAAAGCTAAAAATACCAAAGAAACCCCACTTAAAACTAAGAAAAGACAAAACCACATTTGTACATGAATCAAATTTTTGCTTTTCTTGCCACTATTAGGCCCAAATATGGGATTGCAATGTCTAGCATGCCCCTAAGCTCTAAGTGGATGCACGAAGTTTATACTCATTGGACACACAAAGTTCATAGAAAACTACCTAAACTCGAGGAAAATTGTTGTACAAAGAATGAGAGGTCAACCAAAGGCTCTTTGCTCTCAAAAACTTTGTCTATTTTGGTGAAAGAACTCTGTTGAATCCCATGCACTGTAGTTGGACAAATTTCATACAATTTCCTTCCCTTTTCCTCTATAAATAAAGGTCTATTTCGAACTAGAGGAGGAGAAAAAACATTTCCCCCAGCTTCTGTAATGCTTCAAATTGACTTGAAATTTCAAAGTGTTTAAAGCTCAAGCCTCAAATCCACCTCCGCTGCTTTCAAATTGAAAATTTATGACCAGAAGCACTCTCCCCAATTTAATCGCTCATCCAAACTACATCTGAACTTTTTCCAGCTGCCAGAAAGCTTCCCGCAAGGTCATATATGAGAACTAAACCTCTCATTCTATTATTTGAACTAGAAGTTGCGATCTCTGTTTTTTATCTAGCTTTGAGTTGCTTTAAGTATTTAAATCATGGGAAACTTTCATTCCTAGTTTCCTCCAGATTTGGAAAAAGAGGTATAGAGGCAAGGGTCTTAGGGAAATGAGTACCTAAGACCTGATAACATCACCTTAAATCAATTATGGGTAGTGTTTTCAACCCGCCGTAGATTTGGTTGGTTGAACCATCACCCGACAAGATTTTGGGTCCGGCTCAGTTAGGACCCATCAGACGGTCAAGAACCATTCGACCTGGCCAGTTCAACCGTTGACCCGTTTGCCCCAGTCACCGAGTCATGGGTTGCACACTCAATGTATGCAAACTTTCGAAGGCCATAACTTTGTACTCTGATGTTTGATTGAGTTTTTTTTGGGTAACTTTTCAAGATTTATGCATCCCAAGGTGTCGTCAGTGCCTTGCCCCACTATTTTTGCAAAAAAAAAACTTTTTTTAGCCTCAAATTGCAATTTTTAATATTTTTTATAAATAAAAAAATTAAAAACTGAGTTAAAAAATATAAAAATACATATTACATATCTAAAACATATTTGTACATTATTTATTGATAAAATATATATTTATAACACACACACACACATATATCTATATATATATATATATATATATATATATATATGATGTGGAATTGTCTGAACTGTTTGACCCGACTAGTCGAATCGGTAACTCGTGACTTGGAGGCAAAAACGGTTTAGCCTTTGGGTTGGTTTTTAAAACATTGATTTTGGGTGAAGTTGGGAGTGTTTTGTCCATACTTCAGGAGTTTTGAGCAATCCTTTTCATTTGTGTTCTATTGGAATTTAAGCCTGAACTGTTCCCGTATGGGGCTACTATAGCAGCTTAGAGAGAGGGTTGCCTAACACCTTCCCTCTCCCAGCCTTTGGGATCCAAAATCTTTCATTTTAGTGCCTTCCTTGGTGGAGGAAGGGGCCATCAAAGCAATAAAGTCAAATTTCATATACTGAAAATGAGGACCCATTTCCTTTGAAAAATGAGTGATGATTCCATTTCTTTGAGCCAACCATGAGCTTTATGGAGCTCACACCAATCCTTTCTCCTTATATGAAAATCTAGACTAGGAATCACAATGGAGCGGGTTTGGGGGGAATTACATTCCTTGTCTCTAACCCCGATTTTGAAATAAATCCCCGTCCTTGACCTCGGTCCTCGATGAAGATGGGTTCCCCATGGGGACCTAAATCCCTACAATTTTTTAATTAACAATGTTTTTTGAAAAAAAAAATAAGTTTACTTAAAATAAAAGAAAATTTTAAAATATAAATAATATTTTAAATATATTTTGATATATATAATATAAATAATATATAATAATAATAATAATAGTTATAGTAATATATATTTAATATATATAATCGGAGTAAAGGCGAGGTGGGGACTTCACTTCCCATCCCCATCGCCACCCCGCCAAGGCAATCTCCATCTTGACCCCATCGGGTTAGCTCTGAAGGTTGAAGTTCAATTGAGTTGGAGCTCAGGGTGGAACTAAGTATTGCCCAAGGTACATCTTCATCAATAGGTCAAAGTGTTGGGGATGGTAGGGGTCGTGTCATCAACCAAACACGACCTATAGTCCAAGGGACCTTAAATGCAACAAAGTGCAATCAAGGGCAGCCCACTATTAGATGTTTCAGGTGTGTGGAGTTCAGACATCGTTCCAACAAATTTCCTAAGAGAAGGATTGAAGGGCAAACGCATTTGGCTGATGAAGTCATTGATGAACAAAGTTAGAAGATTTAGTGATGTGGGAAAATAAGAGGGTTTTGTCGAGAATGCTTGGTGTGTTACTGTTCACACCAAGAAACTTTTCATTTTACCTTTTGAGCAAAATTACAAAATGGCCATTGAATAGGCACCCAAATACAAGCATACATAAAAGGACATAAATGCCCTTACACTCTCAACACTCCCCCTCAAGCTGAGCATAGATATTTGTCATGCCCAACTTGTTCAAATTATTGTCGAGCTTTGATTTGGGGACACCTTTAGTAAGATAATTAGCCAACTGATCTTTAGACCTCACAAAAGGTAAACAAATCTCTCCACTGGCAACCCTTTCTCTAATCAAATGTCAATCAACCTCTATATGCTTTGTACGATCATGTTGAACAGGATTGTGGGCTATGTTTTTGGCAGCTTGATTGCCACAATATAACATCATTAGAGTATCAATTTGCATTTCCATTTCTATCAACAAGTTCTTCAACCACAACAATTTTGAGACTCCATGAGTCATAGCTTTGTACTTTGCCTCTGCACTAGATCGAGCCACAACCGATTATTTCTTACTTCTTCAAGATATAACATTACCACCCACCAAGGTACAATAGCCAGAAGTAGATTGCCTATCACCAATAACCAAACTAGGGTTGCCGGTTTTTGGAAATTGGTAATTGAAACTGAATTGAAGCCGATCAGTTAACTGGTTGATCGGTTTGGTTAACCATTGGTTCGGTTCGTCGGTTTGTCAGTTTTTTATTATTTATAATATTAATTATAAAAAATATATAAATATATAATAAAGCACTAGAAATATATATGAAATATTATACTTTAAATAATAAATAATATATTATATATTATAAATATATATTTATATATAATACATATTTATTAATTTATAATATATAGAAAATATAAAATATATATAAATATATGTATACCGATCGGTTCTGTTAAATGCCAATTTTCTATTTTTGGTTAACCAGAACGGAAACAAAAAAAAAAAAATTGGTTAACTGAACTAATCGATTTAGTTTCATTGGTTTATGGGTTGATTCGATTTTTCATCTTTTCTTGCTCACTCCTAAGTTGGGGAGGGGGATGGGTACCTCGCGGGAATGGGGAAATTTGGCATCTCTAATCTAAACACTATTTGGAGGTTTTATGTTCTACCATTCGTGTGTTCCAAATTAGTGCACAACCGTTAGATGAGAATTTAGACACTGATTGTACGTTTAAACAGTGTACTTGTGTGCATGAAAAATAGAATTAGGAAAAAAAACTTAAGTTAGATATGAAATATGATTTTTGTAAAACCGTTCAATAAGTGCCTAATCAGCATCTAATGGTAATTTTAAGTGGTGTTAGGGATCATTGTCGTTTTTTTGAGAAAATGGTACCACATCAGGTTTTGAAAAAATGATAAAAAAGAAATTGGCATATGCTATTTGGTCAACCATTTTCTCAAAAAAACAGTAAAAATCGTTTTGCCATTTTCTAAAAAACTGTTCATTTTTTAAAACACCGTTTTTGGTGTTTTTTCTTTCCAAGATGTTTTGTGGTATGATGGCTGATGTGGGTCTTATGTGGCGCCATTTTCTTATAAAATACAATGAAACCAAACACCCCCTTAGTAGAAACGGTCATAAAATGTTTGGCTGCTGCATGTTTGTTTATTCATGAAATGGAACCGGTGAAAGGGAAACGATGCCAAACAGAACTCTCACCAACAGCCTCACATGGATTGTCCATTCCCTAGCAAAGCAACGGCCACGTGTATGGACAGCTCTAAAACTCCAATAGAATTGATTAGATCAAGACTGACACGTGTCAGACAGCAATACCTTGGTTGGAGAGGAGAAGAAAACCAGCCCACGTGTTCTCCCAACCATTGCTTCTCTTGTGCGTGTGTGCGTGTGAGACCTGTTTGCTCACTTTTACGGTTTTACCCCACTTACGAGTTACGACTTACGACTCAAAAACCCTTCTCTTTCCATCCCATTTTATTATCACTACCGTTCTATGATCGGATCTTCTCAAATCTCAACTTGTTTTATTTCGTTCTTAAGCTTTAATTAACCCTTTTCACTTTCTCTCCCTAATACTCTCTCTCTCTCTCCTCTCATCATTTATAAATAGGCCTAGATCATATCCTTCAAAGAATTCTCTTCCCCTCTTCGGGTTTTCTTTTGACGAGAGAAGAGAGAAGCCGCACTCCTTTCAATCGCGTATGATTTCCGAACAAAACCCATTTGAGGTCTGAAGAGAAAAAAAGAAAAAACAATATATATAGAGAGAGAGGCAAGAACCAAACACAGAGAGAGAGAGAGAGAGAGGCACCCCACGACAGGGAGATTGAGAAATAAGAACAGCTCTTGAAATCGGTTTTGATTTTTGAGATCTTGTCCTCCTACAATGTCTTCTTTGTAGCGGACAAGGTAAATAAACGTAAAAATTAATAAAGTTTTTATCATCATAAGTCTTCTCTCTTCCCTTTCCCCTCCTTGCAAATCTCTAATTATTGTGATATTAACGCTCTCAATCGAGCTTCTGCAACTCGTCTTCTGTTTCGATGGAAGCTGAGAAGGAAGGGGAGAGAGAATAACAGTTTGTTTGTTGTATTTATTTTTTTTGTGGGTTTGACATAGTTGTTTTTTAATACTTTTTTGAAGAATTTAAGATTAGGGTTTTTCTTACTTGGGGTGCGATTGGCGTGTTTCTGCTGGTGGATTTTTCTGTGGTCGGATCGTCAGTCGGGACGGCTCTAATTTTGTGGGGTTCGACTGTTAGGGTTACGATCAGAATACAGGTGGGGGGAATAAGGAGGGGAGTATTGGATTATTGAGGTGGTGTCGTTCAGTGTTAAGTCAAGATCGAGAAGCGTTATATTATGGGTGCAAGTTTGGATTTTGTTACGAGTTGGCTTTGTGGAGTCAGCTCTTCTGGTTTTGTGTTTAACGACGTTTTTGAACGGTGAATCTGCAGTAGGCGATGGTGGAAGATTGTTTTTTTGGACATGGAAGAAGATTGCATTTTAGAATTTGTAAAGATGGTGATGCAGAATTGAATATTTCATTGATTGAAAGGTTTGGGTGCTTGTATCTTGTGTTCTCCGAGTAGTTGATCTTCTGCGCTGGGAGATGCCCTTGACATTGGTTTTCTCTGATAAAGTACAGGTGGTGGTTTTTTATTGTCCCATAAGGGGAAGCATAGGATCGGATTGCAGTGGAT
This sequence comes from Nelumbo lutea, assembly GCF_056320005.1. NCBI lineage: Eukaryota > Viridiplantae > Streptophyta > Magnoliopsida > Proteales > Nelumbonaceae > Nelumbo > Nelumbo lutea. Next base: position 64,193,402 of record NC_142686.1, on the reverse strand, counting down.
CTTATTCGTTCTTCAAGAAGCCGTTCGGATTGACTTAGCTTGATGTATTCTCTAGCTTAGATGCTATCTTATTATCCAGTTGTTTTTTCTCTGTCTGGCATGAGATAAGCTAGTTCACTGTCTGGATACAGTAGATTTGTTTTTTTTTTCCTGGTATTTTCCTTATTGGGCACCAGTCAAGCTAGTTCACTGATTCCTTGCAGTAGATGATCGGTTGAATTCATTTAGTTTTGCTTTGCGTGGAATTTAGACTTATCTTCTCCATCCCCGGTTCCATTTCTGGCAAGAGAAGAATTTGGGAAATTTTGGGGCTGAGTATCATGGGGCGTTATTGAACCTGGAAATGAGTGCGGGGACATGGTGCATGGACAGGAGCGCTGCTGCTGGTCCGTTCCCTTCTTGGAACAACAGTACTGGAAACTAAGTCGCGCTTTTTTGTTGGTAGAAGGAGCCCAAGTTGCTAATTCTGGGATTCCGTGCAATGTCTCGCTGCTTTCCATTTCCACCACCAGGATATGAAAAGAAGGCTAGGACTGATGATGCCGACGTACTGACAAAGGTTCATCTCTTATTTATTTTCTCAATTCTCTTGATTGAACATATTTGCTGGCTTCAGTTACAGTTATTTTGCATTGAATTGTTTATTGTAGCTTCCTATTTTCTTGTTTTACAATGATATTTATCAATGGGTTGGTGACATAAGATATCTCGTGAAGCTTTGGTATGACATTCTGTCTGGGTTAAACCATTGAATTTGTTATGTAACATATGTTGTATATGCTGATGGTTTCTATGTGTTGAATTGGCTACTTTCTCAAGAGTCTCTGAAACAGTTAGGTTATCAAGCAAAGTATTTTAATTCATGGGTTCATATTTTCTTCCCCATGTTCTCAGGGTCTTATTGCAGATAACACTTTTTGCATGTTCAATCCATTCCTGCAGGTGTTTTATGAATTGGACCATATGGTGTTTATCATCTATTCATAGATGAATAAAACCATTGAGAAAGGCTAGAAACAAAAAAGGACAACAAAAAATAAATGCAAGTTTTTATTTTCATATCCTCACATTTATTCTTTGCAATTCAATTCTGACACCTTAAAGTGCAGTTGAAAATAAAGGCAATCAGGTCGAGTTCACATTTGTGCTCCACATGCACATCTCAGCCTGCATTGGGAACATCTCCTGTACTTGTCAATGGTATCTTCTACTCATAGATGTTTTATGAGTAGAAGATCCCAATACATGGTTCGGATGTGCTGTGGGGCGCAAATGTGAACACGATCAGGTCATGGTATCTTCTTTCATATGCCTGGAGATATTGTATTTACAATTGATTTTTGGGTACTCAATAAATCTTTTTCAATCTAGTGCAGACAGTTGTCCTGCATTAATATGATTAATTGCCAATATCTGAATATCAGACTATTTGCATGTAATTGTGGTAGCAATGGGGAAGTTTTAGTTATAAAAGCAGCCCAATAAACAAGCTAGGTAATGCCATTTAATAGGTCTGTCCCATGTGCCCATAGAGAAAGCTAAATTGACTTTAATTATCCTTTATACATAATTAGTGCCACTTGAGCTATCTATGTTTTTTATATCAAGACCTTATGAGGGGCTTAGTTGTGCATATTTTTCAGAACTACCCTATCCCAGAGTTTCTGGTTCAGATGAATGAATTCACCACTTATGATGTTCAAGATGGTGCTTAGATGTGTAGATGACATTCACCATGAATGAAAGTTACCATTTCTTATTTTAATTTAATTAGTGAAAGTTACATTTTCCTATAAAAAAAGTTCACCATGAATGAGTAATGGCATCTTGCCTTCCAGGAAGTATTTGAGCATCAAAATTGGTACCACAGCAATTGAGGATGAACATTGTATCCATGTTGGCATGCTTACGGAATCTACAAATATTGGACCTGATTTTTTTCTGTCTTGGAGGGGAATATCATGCCACAGGCTTTATGCTTAGGGACTTGAGACTATTCTTGAGCACATAGGCTTCTTGAAGAACATATTACAATTTTTTTTGGATAGTAAATTGAAGAAATATTCCATTAAAAATAAAGAGGAGTATGGTGCCAAGGTGATGAGCTAGCACTTTATCTAAAAAAGAAATACATAAAACAGAAAACAGTTCTCTCCTTGCAATCCCCCAAATGGAGGAAGAGCCTGTGTCAGACATGCATTGGACTCCGACACTCCATGGATTCTTGAGGGACACTTCTACATGACATTTTTCTTCCTCTCCTTGTTTATTTAACATAAATGAACAATTAATGTACATATCAAATGCCGTTTTTCCTACAAAATGTTATCAAGGTATAAGGTAATCTTTTAAAAATCTATTTTATAGTTTACAAAATTGTGATTGATCAGTCACATTCGTAAAGTCAAATGTTATGGACACTCGTGCAAATGGAGTCTCTGTGGAGAAGGTTCCTGAAGATAGAAGCCAAGAGATTGCTGTTTGAGGAGATAAGAATCAAAGTTAAAATTTCCCTTAAGATTAGGGAGAAGGAAAAGGCGACGGTGTTGTTAGTAGGAGTTGAAGTAGTTCAAGGGTTGCAGAGTTTCGTTCTTATTTCCTTATTCTCAGGCCCAGTGGGAGTTGGAGATTCAACAAGAGCTGAATTACTAGCAGCTCTACAAGGTTTACAGGTTGCAAGCCAACTTGGAGTGGAAAATCTGGTAGTTGAAGGAGAATCTAAGGTCATAGTTGGTTGCAGAATCCAGACACTGTCACTTGGGGCTACAGAGATCTTCTGAGGAAAGTAAAATGGATTACAAGAAGCATGACTGTCAATTTCCAATTGGTCAGTGGATCAGCTAATGCTTTGTCAGACTCTTTGGCTAAGTAAGGGGTTTCTTGGGTATCTTTGTATTGGGCTCATTTAATTTCACAGTTTTTGGGTCTGCACTCATACCTATGGGGATGTAGCATCTTGTGCCTCCTCCAAGGCTGTTTGTACTTCCCTTTTTTCTCTCTTTAATAAAATTGCTTAATCATTCATTAAAAAAGGGTTGCATATGTTAGTTTATGAGGCTTTGATTTTAAGAAATGAAAGGGAATGGAAAAGTTCGGAGTGCGAAAGTCACAGAGAGTATCGGGCAGAGTGAAGGATTAACAAGAAAGGAAGATTTACTGCATTGTTTGAGGTGTTTGGGGGAGGAAAGAAGCAGTTAGTGTGTTTTCCTGAATCCTGAAAGAAGAAAAGTACAAGAGTGGAAGAAGGTGCCTACTATGCTTAAGGAATTTCTGGCTTGGAGATCTGAAGGGGATGATAAGGGCTCGGTTCAGGTTAAAAATGATATGATGGATGGCTCTGATGTTTACAAGTTGAAGGAACTGAGGAGGGAAGAGGACCTGGTTATAGGGAAAGGGTTTTGGATTGGAAATCTGTATGCATCGGGTGACAAGGAGTGGATGAAGAAAATTTTGGTTGAAACTCATTATCAACCAAAAGATTGGAAAAAGGTTGCAAAAGGTATTTTAGGGGGTTTGAGGGTGAAAGGAGTGATAGTCATTTCTCCTGTTGCTAATTGCAAGGCTTTGGTAGAAATGGTGGAAGACAAAGTCGGAATTGCAACAAATTTATCAAAAAAAAAGTTGAAATTGCAACAATTAACATTCAGGTGGAGGGTGGTCTAATCACAGTCATGAATTGGTGTCCAAATAAAAACTTAAAAGAGATTGGGATGGAGGATGAAGTATTTGTTAGAATACTTGGATTACCGTTTCATCTTTGGAAGGAAGATTTCTTTAAGTCTCTTGCTTGCATCTGCAATGCTTGGCTTGATAGGGTGTTTGCAATTGATCTCCAGTCAGCAGCGGTTATGCTTGAAAGAGTGAAACTAGGGGATATTCCTAGAAGGATTGAAGTGTTTGCAGATGGTAGATCCTACCCTGTTTGGATTGCTACCTCAATGGAAGCTTCTCTGTGGAGAGAAACTTGTAGGGATGAAGATGAAGGGATAGAGAAAGCTTGCTTACGTGGGGTTGTAGAAGATGGTGGGTTGAGAGGTAGTGTGACTTTTTTTGGAGATGGCAAGGTAGGGGTAGTAGGCTAGAAGTAGGGTGATGCAGATGGAACGTTTTCTCCACATGGGAAACAGTAAAGGGCATTGCTTGAGAAGGCCCTCTGTTTATGCGTTGACAAATGGTATTAATGATTCTGAGCATACACAATAAATGTCGAAGGAGAATTTTAAGAGTGGAGGAGTTGGAGATGGGTTGGGTCACTCGCTCTAGTCAAGCAGCTGAATTGGTTCATGCCAGTTCACGTGGTGGTTTTAATGCTCATGTTGGAGATTGCTCAATTGAGGTGGTTGAACCCAATGTGAGGAAGCTCCAAGATGTTGGGCCAGGTAAGGACCAAGGATTAATTATTAATAGCCCTTTGATTAGAAAGGAGGCTCATGTGATCAGTGATTTAAAAGGTGTGCCTCAAGCGCGCCTAGGCGCACAGACGAGGTGCATTTTAGGGTAGGCGCCTTACCCAGGTCCTAGGCGTAGCCCATTCAAAGGCGTGTGCCTGGTGCGCCTTGCACCTTTTGAAAACTTGCCGCTTTTTCCTTTATTTTTGAGTCTGGTCACTGGGCCGGGGGCCTCGAGGCCAGCCCAAACATGTCCATTTTAGGGTCGTAAATTCTTAGTTTTCACACAAAAAATAATAATTTTATAGTTTTAATCAGAGCTTCGAGAATCCCCTATTTGGTAATGTTGTCCATTTATTCATCCTAATAAAATATCTTCTTAAAAGCAATTAAAACTATAAAATTATTATTTTTTTGTGTGAAAACTAAGAATTTAAGACCCTAATATGGACTTGTTTGGGCTTGCCTCGAGGGGCGTGGCACAAAGGCGGCTCGTAGAATTAGGAATATAATATATCACATTAGCTACTTGATGCAATTGAGAAAAAAAAGAGATTGTGATTTTATATGCTTGAAAATGTTTTATATGTTTGATTTCATTTTTAAATTCTCATTTGAATATGCTTTACATATTATATTTATGTATTTTAGTTTTAGATAATAGGTTTTTTAAAACATTTATTTTAAAACTTAAGTTTATATTTTTATTAATATTATGTTTTATAATTTTTTTTTTATTTTTTTGCATTTTTTTTGAAAATTTAGCTTTTTTTTTTTAAATTGTGCGGCTTGCCTCAAAAAGGCGTGCACCTCGCCTTGCGCCTTGCACTTTTAAAACACTGCATGTGATCTTAAGTGATCACATGAGGGACATAGGCAAGGCGGTGATACTGGACACTTATTCTGGTCTATCATCATCCTCTTCTATTAGAGTTCGGCAAGATGAATTGGGAATTGTTGCTGATGGGCTTGAACATGGTGGTCTTCAAGAAGTTGAGGTAGAAAGGGTAGTGGGGCTACTTATGGAGGAGGTGAACAAGGAGTGGGCTTCTCTTGCAAGCAGCGAATTGCACCAGTTGGTGAAGAAAATGGAAAAAGGCTTGGTTTAATTGCCGCTGGCAGAAGGGTAGAAGTTTTGGAGAGCAAAAGGAAAGGAAAAGGGAAGTGTAAGCGATGTTGATGAGGATAGATGGAGAGAGAAGCTGGAAAAGGATGGATCTAGTGAAGGAGATGATAGAGGGGGGAAGCAGAAGTGAGTGGGGTTGAAGGATCAAAGGTCTATCAAAGAAAAAGGTCTATAGAATGAAACCTCTCAATGAAGACTTGGATGACAAAGATGAAGAGGAAGATGTGGTTATAACGAATGAAAAACATGAAGTCGAGGGGAAAGCAGAACAGGAAATGGTTATTAACAAAGAGGTGGAGGTCAGTAAAAGACTGGGTTTATTTTTCCTGGGTGGAGAGGAAATTTCTAGAAAAGCTTTTAAGGAAGTGAAAGAAATGGTCGTGGGATTATTGGAAGATAAGGCAAAAGTTCCAAATCCTGATGTTGGGTCATCAGTCAAAGAGCTTGAGAAGGGCATGACTTTCACAACGGAGCAACTATTTGAGAATAATGCAGTCGAAGGGCTAGAAAGGATTAATGATATTATGGGGAGAGGAAAAGGATTAAGGCCAATCCTTCTATAGATGAAAGATTCATACACGAGAATACCTGCATAGTTGTGATAATTTGGGAGGTTTTTGATAGATTCAGGGTAGGTCTATTTGGGGTCGGAATTAAGAAAAGGGTAGGTTGGGGAAGGTCTGAAATGAATGAGTTCTAGTCTTTGAAGGTTCAATACAGCATTTAGCAATGCTTCCATTGATTAAACTCTAATAAATAAGAAAATAATAAAAAGAAATTAGTATATAAACACTAAATGATTATTTTAGTTTAATAATGTCTATTTTATAATTATAATCTCAAAAAAGAATGAATAAAAAAGTATTTTATAGTAGGAAGTAGAAAACTGCTTGACGATTAGGCAAGGCGAGCCTCAAAGGGCGCCTTGTCGCCTAGGCATCGCCTTGACAACTATGCTAGCAGGCATGTGGTATATATGGATTAGTAATGATGAAGTACCATTACAAGTCTATCCCTACTTATGTTATAAAATAGGGAAAACAAGAGTGTCTTTTTTAAACAAGAGAAAAACGTGTATAAACTCGAACACTCAACTTTCAAAAACTCTTAACACTATTCCTCAAGCTTTTTTATTTTTACACTATTCCTCAAGCTGGAGCATATACATCATACAACTCTAGCTTATTACAAATATAACCCATTCTACTACTCAAACATGTAGTTGACAAATTAATAAGTTGGTCTTCAGACTTCATACATGGTGTAGAAATCTCTATATTAAGAACATTTTCATGCATTAAGTGGCAATCTAAATCAATATGTTTGCTTTTTTCATGTAACTCTAGGTTGGATGCAATCTATACAACTGCTTGATTGTTGCAGAGTAACTCTTTAGGCTTTTTGACAGATATCCCAATTTCACTAAGTGCGTTCTTCAGCCACATTAACTCAAATGTGGTATGAGTCATAGCTCTATATTCTGTTTTGGCACTGCTCTTGGCTATTACACTCTATAACGACTTAACCTTCCAAGTTACCAAGTTACCTCCTAAGTATGTATAATCACCTATTGTAGATCTTTTGTTGATGAAGTTCCATGCCGATCTGCATCTATTGGAGCATTCTTCAAATACTGCAACACCCATATGTAGACCAAGTTCATGCCTCTCCAGCTGAATCTGTCTCAAGTGTCTATCCCAAACTGCCATCCACAATAGGAAGGAGACCTTTGAGGGGATAGGTGGATTCTATATCATTTTGGCTGAGAGAGACTCACTTCCAGAGTTACATAGTCATCTTGCCAAGGATCTCAGCAAAAATGCACCTGAAGGGTCCTGAAGTCAAATCCAACTGTCTTGGTTTCCCACCCTGGGTCTGTAATTGAGGATAGTTCCAAATAACTCTGCCATCTCCTCAACTTCCCAGTCATTAGATTTTAATGGAAGTTTGGACACCAAACAACCTGGTCTCCCCTGAACTCATAACAGTCCACCACTTTTGCCTCTTTGTTTAGGGCATGGGAGAAGACATTGGGGAATAGATGGCTGAGGCACTGACTGGTGCACCACCTGTCCATCCAGAAGCATGTTCACCTCCAATCATGAACAATATTCCCTTATCAACCAAAACCATCACTTCTCAATGCCTCCTATAAACCACACAGCTGTAGGTTAGCTGGCTAGTTCTAGGGAACCAACAATCCTCTTCCACCCCATGCAATAGGCCATTAATATTATTTTGTATGTGCGCAGGCTGTGGAGAATGTACCTTAATGCGACTAATTTAATAGAGGTTTAGTTTTTTGTTGATAAAGGCTGAAGACCTGTAGTGATTATGGTGCAAAATTGGATGCAAACCTATTTTGGTTTTGGCAGTGTTTACACCATGTCCAGGTAAATAGTTGCAAAACTGGTTGGACATTTGCACTCCAAAATGATTTGTTTTGGTACTTGGAGTTGATATCCACTTGGTTAGGATCTTTAGGTGGAGTATCCACATTGGGTACTAGTCAAGTTCCAAGACCATTGGATTCTGGTGCTACATTTTAAATGCTCAATATTTTCTTTTTAGTTGTCCTCCTATGCCACGAATTCTCAGTTCTAGTTCACTATTCACTAGAAGAACTCAACAGGGATTTGGCTCAGACATGTCTCACACCGATACATGTCTTTTAATCTTAAATCCTGAAACATGAGGTTAGGAAGAAAGTGGCAAAGGTGGATATGTACATGTTTATCTTCTCCACCTAGTTGTTTTCCCAAACCATAAGGTAGAGTGCCAGGAAGGTTCAGAGCCATCTTATTTGTAATTCTGGCTCACTTTTGTTAACTGCCAAATTTCAAGGCCTTTTAAGCGAAGGAAGGGGGACCCTTTTTTGTTTGATTTCCTAATTGCAAAATATGATAAGGCATAGAATGAATCATAAGACTTTTTTTTGTGCAGTTCTCAGTTGTTTTGTTTAACTTAGTTGTACTGGATTTTGGAAAAAGGTATCAACTTCTCATTTATGGCCTTTTAAGTACTGAATTTGTCATCTGGATTGCCAAAATTTTCTTACTGTGATTTTATGGATCCAAAAATTGCACATCAGACTTTTTTTTTTTTTTTTTTCCCGGAACCAGGGTCCGAAAAAATTGCACATCTGGATTGCCATAACAAACTATCTTGCCAATAGTTTGTTATTTGAATTGGAATATCTTTCCCAGTGCTCACCCAAGATGCCTGGTTGATTTATTGTTATGGCTTTAAATAGAATGGATTGGAGAAACAGGATTAATGTAGCCAACCCCATATACTTGGGATAAGGCATGGGCGATGATGATGATGGTAATAGCTTGAGGATATGAAGTTGTGCTGCATACAGACTAGCAAGATTCAAAATTTTGACATGCACAATACCAAAAATTGTGTATTTTGCATATTAGTTGGTTGATTCTCTCTTTTTTTTTTTCAGTTATTTAAAACGGGCTTATTAGGATGGATATTAATGGTTGAAACTGTTAATATCCCCTAACTCAATATTTTGGCTTTCAGTGACCTTCAATACCAATATGATATGCATGATACAATACAATATGTATTGATACTTTAAACCTTGCAGGCCAGCAGTTGCTTTATAACATGAGCTGCAATACTTACCTATGAAGAAATAATAAAAAATTCTGCAGTCCTATTTCCTGAAATAAAATAATTGATTGCGTTTGGGGTTAGGGAGAGTTACGAAAACCCACAAGGAAACAGATTGCAATTCCAAAGGGCATCTCTTTCTTTGGTGTTTTTATGGCATTAATATAGATATGGTATCAATCAGAGGGTTACAATTTGTTTGTAGTTCCCAAGAAATTATTTAATATTTACTTGTTTTTTATGACACTTGATAGAGTGAAAAGACAGAACAGGATTTTTGTAGTTGGCACATATATTTTCAAGGCTTTGTTAAGTTGCCTGTCCTTGCATGTACTAGTGGTGAGCAAATGGGTAGATTCTACCTGGAACTGAATGGAACCAACCTCGAACCGGCTTTGAACCAACCTTATCCAATCTGTTACAGAGCAGGGTGGAACCTACCCTAACCAGCCTTGGTTGGCCTTGGTGGAACGAACTTACCTTGAAATAAACTTCATAATACTTTGGAGATGTCAATGTTTGAATCCAAGCACTCATGATTGCAAAGGCCATGGTCTCACTTGACCATTGAGTTACTTAAGTGATTTGATCATTTGTTTTCATTTTAATATTTGGATGTGTACAATAAGTAATGTAAAAGGTAATATTTACAAAATTTAAATTTAAATTAAAAGTTTTGAATAATGATAATCTACATATTAAGTTACTCAATTTAATCAATAAAGATAATATACGTTAAGTGTTATTGATAAAAAAAAAGATAATATAAGTTTTAAACTATATATTATATTTGTTGAAAATCATGTTTTTGAAAAACATGCTTCTTTTTTTTTTTATGGGAGAGAGTAAATTAAAAACAGGTTCCATGGGTGGACCCCGGAACCGACCCTGGAACCACCAAGGCCAGAACCAACCCCTACAGGGTAGGTTCCAGGTTCTGCAATGGAACCAAACTGGACTGACCCATGCTCACCCCTAGCATGTATTATGAAATGCATTTTTAGAGATTGTTTGATAACTGCTGAAATAGCTGAACTGAATGATTTATTGCTTGTCTTTTAGTAAGGTATTGGGGTTGTGGGCTCCTTAATGATTGAAACTCAAGTTGGGTTAATTACATTCTGTCAAATATTTTATTATTTAATTATTTTATCCATTAAAAGACAAAACATTTAGTCATTCAGTTCTCTAGTTCTGGGTATTTAACATGGCAAGCAACTCGGGTCAAACTGATTTTATATGGAGTTAATATTGTAGCTATGGCTCAGTTTGGGAAGAGTGCAAATACATATATGTGCAGTGCAAATACAAGGTTTAGAAATATCGATTACAAGGTTTTGCACTCTACGCATTTGTATTTGCACTCTTCCCAAACTGAGCCTATTTCAAAGAATATTTTAATTTTATTAGGTTGTGTACCAATATTTTAGAACTGCAGTGATTTGTTTAAGGACTGGGTCTTGGGTGAATAGTTCAACTACTGGGTTGTTTAGCTGTGACACCATAATTAAAGTTAATTAAAGAGAAAACTAGAGCAAAATAAAAATATAATAACTTTCAGAAAAATCAGAAATATTAGAGAAAAATCATGGGTTTATAAGTTGTTAAACTAAAGGATCCATACTTAAGAGTAATAATTTGGACAATTCAAAGAAACAATCTCTCTCCTTTAGTCATTAAATTTTACATATGGAAATCTTTTCTTTATTGATTTGATCAACTTTTAGTTAGAAAACTTAGCTTTCTTATTGGCTTAAAAATTTCTTTCAAGGTAGAAATTCAGTCACAGGGGAAATCCTAAAGAATATATTTTATTTTCATTATTTTTCTTTTTTGTCCAAAAAACATATTTGAACCACTCTGTCTGGTCTTGGTTTTAGACATTATTGTTGCTTCTCTATTGATATGACTGTGCAGACTTATGTGTATTCCCCATCTTTTCCCATGGTAAAGTTGACCATTCAGTAGTAGTACTCTGTACTCTGTACTCCATAGGCCTCAATGGAAAATGAGTCACACTAATTAGGGGTAGTTCTGAATAAGGGTGTCGATGGACCGGTTTTGGATTGGACCCCGTCCAGTCCAAAATCAATTTGGACAGATTGGACAGACCAACAAGACATTGGATTGGACCAATCTGGTCCAAAATATTTATTAGATTGGATTGGACCTGGTCCGTTCGTAACACATTTATATTGGATTGGGTTGGATTAAGCCAATATCTGGTCCATTGATATAAGATAAGAATATATGTGTTAATGGACCGGGTTTTGGTTGAAACCAATCTAAACCAAAATAAATTTGAGCAGATTGGATGGTCCAGACATTGAATTGGACCGGTCCAAATTGGTCCAAAACATTCATTGGATTGGATTGGACCTGGTTCATTTATAATGGACTCACATTGGACTAGATCGTATTGGACCAAATCCAGTCCAATTGACACCCCTCGTTCTGAATTCCAGTTAATATGCATGATATATTCTCAGTTTATAATGTATTTCAACTTTTTCATAGTTTGGAAATCCATTTTGCAGCTGCTTTCGTGCTCATTTGTACTTGATGTATAGACTTTGTTATTTACATTCCTTTGATCAACAATGTCATTTTTCCACTTGCGTTGTAAGCCTGTCTTCCTGAAAGAAAGCTGAAAACATCAAATTTTGATAAAAGGAAATTTTGTTGTAGCTTGGAGTTAATTATATGATTTGTGCATGGCACTCCGTGAACCTTCTTCTGTTTGGTTAGTCGAATTTACCTTGTTCCTAACTGGGTGGTGATTTTCAGGAAAAGCACAAGGAGAAGAAGCATAACAAGGAGAAAAAGGACAAAGAAAAGAAAGAAGGAAAGGAGAAGAAGGACAAGGAGAGAAGCAAAGATAAACATAGGGAGAAGAAAGACAGAAAGGAGAAGCACAGAGATAAGAAGAAGGACAAGGAAAGGGAGAAAGATAAACACAAGACCTTGGACGACAAGAGAAATGAAGGGCGACCTGAGGGGCATAATGCTGAGAAACTTAGTCAGAACATTCAGTGTGCTGAGGAAATCAAGGATTCTAAATTTGCTCAGGAGTTGGACAGGAGGATTAGAGATGAAGAAAAGGGGACAGGAAATCAAATGGTTGAGAATTTCACAGGTACAGGTCATAGGAAAGCTGAGATTATGTCCAGACTGGTTGAAAAGAGTATGGAATATAGGGTTCAAGGAAAAGAAAAGAATAAGGACAAGAAAGGTGATGATAGAAGAACAGATGGGCAAAGGAACAAAGATGAGGAAAAAGGCATGGGAAATGCTATGCTTCAGAGCTCCACCAGAATGGACCAAAGAAGAGTTGAAGAAGTGGCTCGACCAATGGAGAAGGATACTGAGAAGAGGGTGGAAGGGAAAGAAAAAAATAAAGACAAGGAAGGTAATGATAGACGGAAGGATAAGCACAAGGAGAAAGATCGAGAGAAGAAAAGTAAAGGAAAGAATAAAGAGAAGGAAAAAGAAAAGGAGAAAGGAAAGGACAAGAACGAGCACAGACTTAATGAGCAGGATAAGTCCAGGGAGAGTAGCAAGAAAGACCCTGTAGTTACTCCAAATATCAAAACCTTACACCTTCCCAAGGACAATGAAAAAAGTGCTGCTACAGATGGGAACCTCAAGAAAAGAAAAGACTTTGAGATGAATGGATTTTTACATGGTGAGTCAGTGATTTTCGTACTGCACTATTGTAGCACTGCAGCATCTCTGTTTCTCTTAAATTGTTGGAAGCACATCTTGAACTATGTGCTTTCAACTAGGGATGTAATAGATGCATTGCAGTACTTGATGGCCATAAATGGTTTGTTTTGGGGATGCTGACCAATGGTTTTGACTAAACTATTTCCAACTGATTAGGATCATTTTCTGTTGATTAATTCATTTTCTTCTGTGGGTTTATTCCTGTCTTAGCTTCTTATTAGCTGATTGGCAATTTTGTACTGTTTTCTTTCAATTTTCTTTCAGACAATGAAATTCAGCCTAATAAGTTGCCAAGACCCAGCTCTTCCTCTCACCCATTCCCGGAGAATGGAAGGAAATTAGAAACATGCCGAACTGCTATCCAGTTTTCTTCAGATAGGCAGGGTGCAGCCAATAACCATAAGGTGGATGATAAGGAACACAAGGTTAATGGTATAATACAAGATCGACCTATTCCCACTTTCTCAGCAAAGCCTTCTTTCACCACAGTAAAAGCTAATGGGAATGGTGAAGCACCTGCAAAACCACCACATCGTGATTTGAAGTATCTAAGCCAGATACTGACAGTACCTAAAATGGAGGAATGGTCTGATTTTGATGACCAAGAATGGCTATTCAGTAGTGATAACCTCCGACGGGAGAAGTGCAAGCAGCAATCCTCGGGGGTTGATGAGACAGCACAAGTGTGGGCTGAAGCTTTGCAGATAGAGTCGGCTGATGTTTGTGCACTGCCATATGTCATTCCATACTGATTGATATTCAGTGGACTTGACGTTCTTGCCATTTCCATCTCAACACTGCAGGGGCCAGGAAAGACCCTTTGTGAAGGTATGGCAGCTTCTGGGTCATGAGGTTGTCAGTTTCTCATACTGCATTATCCAGTTGTTAGACTCCCTGTTCTTTCAGGTATAAATGTTTCCGACGTCTGTTGCATTAATATATGCTTGTGCCTTCACCTTGTCCTGAAATTGTTTTATATGGAATCAAATGTGTCAGATTACCCTTCACTTGCTCCATGCGTTGGTGCATCTTTACAGGAGTTGGATTAGAGGGTTTTTGGTTTCCCCTTCTGTTGAGTACTAATCAATCAGAGCCTTCATAGGTGTATCAGAAGAGACATGCCATGTACTCCAAATCAATATGTCAGGCCAACAGAAAGAAAAGGGAAATGTGGTTTGGAAAGATGGCTTAACTTGTGCGATTATTTTCCATTTGTTTTTTGAAGCTTAAAAGCTCTTCTATTTGAGAGAAGCTTGGAGTGGTCTTTGCTACACCACCACAATTTTGATTTTGTAACATAAGTCTTATTTACATGAAATGTACAATAGAGGGAAAAGAGAAAGCAAGAGGTATTCCCATTCATTTATCCTTTAATTCTCGTGTAAGCATTTATTGATCTATTTTCTTCTCAATTTTGCCCCATGAATTATGATTATCCTCTTGATTGGTTTTGAGTCCCTAGTTTTGTCATCACCTAAGCTTGCATAATATGTACGGGTCTAATGAGGTAAATGTTGGGCTAATTAGCAGAGCCTTCCTTAAGCACAGGCACAGTGATATGCACAAACTGGATTACTACTTGATGTGCAAGAAATCTACTGGGTGAGCATGAAGAAATAATTATCTTATATTATAGAAGTTATTCTATTATTTGGTTGATAGCACAATATCCCTCCAAGTAGGGGTGTCAATTGTATTGGATTTGGTCCAATCTGATCCAGTCCAATGTGAGTCCCATTACAAATGGATGAGGTCCAATCCAATCCAATAATTATTTTGGACTGGTCCAATTCAATGTTTGGATCGTCCATTGATACTTATATTCTTATCTTATATCAATGGATCAGATATTGGCTTAATTCAGTCCAATCCCATATAAATTTAATACAGACGAACCAGGTTTTGTCCAATCTAATAAATATTTTGGACTGGATTGGTCCAATTCAGTGTCTTGTTCGTCCATCCAATCTGTCCAAATTGATTTTGGACTGGATGGATCCAATCCAAGACCGGTCCATTGAAGGAGCCTAGAGTTAGATGGCTAAATTTCATTTGGTGAATAATTCTTGGTCCTCAAAAGTCGAAATGCGGTGCAGCAAATTTTCTGTGGCAAATCCAGGCTATTTTGTTTGAAGTTTACCTTTTCATCATCCATGGTTTGACAACCAACTTGTACAAGGTGTATCTAGTGGGAATAGCCTTGATAGTTATAGAGTTGGAGGCGGAGGCGAGCGGTATCCGGAAATGCTTCTGACTTCCTGACTGCTCTGATATCTCTCTACACTTCCTGACCCGCACTGTTGCCCCTTTAAATGATTTAGGTTTTCCTTAGTGACGGGGGGTGGGATCGTATGTGGTTCGGTGATTCCATCATATCGAGTTCTGGTGCACAGATGCTACGAAAGGGTTCTGGTTCTCACGGCATGCCCATCGTCTCCAAGTTAGGGGTGATCATGGGCCGGGCCAGGCTGGGCTTTGACTTTGTAACAATGGGCTTAGGCTAGGCCCATGCCTGGTCTTACATGGGTCTGGGTTGGGCCAAGATTCTGAGCTTAATTATTGTATTTCAACTCCAAAATTAAATAATTGTATTTTTTTTTTCACTTATTGTTGTAGAGATTATAGTAACTTGTAGAAACTTTGAACTTAATATCAAGATAAAAGCTTCTAACATAAAAGAAAATAAATAATTATACCTTGTAATTTATAAGTTTCAATTGGTCATTAGTATGTTAAAAATTATAATTTTAACAAACCAAATCTTTTATCAACAAAAAATCAACCTAAAATCTGTAATATCTATAAAAAATAACCATCCATTGTCATGTAATATCTGCAAAACAACTTTAAACATTTTTATAAGGGGCTCCATTTTTCATTCAACTCTTACAAATAAAAAGTAAAATAAAAAAGATATTAGCAAGCTAAGAAAAAATAGTTCAAATTAATGTAAATAAATAAGTAATAAAAAATTGAATATGGTTTCAATTTTGCCCAAAACTTGCAAACACCATAAATTTCAGATTTATCTTCATCAATGGAGTTTTCATCACTAGAAGATTCGTCTTTTGTGAGAGAGAGAAATTGGGCACGGCGGTGGTTTTGTGAAATTGGTGAGAGAGAGAAAACCAAGAAGATTAAAGTTTAGTAATTTCTATATTTCATCAAATACTATATTAGAATTTGGTAAAATTTGAGACCATAGGATTAAAATCTTTAAGCTCCTACAAATCTCTATTTAATATATAAAAGTATAAAACATCAATTATCAAATATTTTTAAATAATATATATTATTTATAATTATTCAGGCCGGGCCGGGCCTAAAAAATTAGGCCCAAGCCTGGATTTTTCAGGCCGGGACAGGCTAAAATGATAAGCCCTACTCCAAATCCAGCCTGACCACCGGAAATCTAACCAGCACCTCTTAGTTTCATCTTGACTTTCTTCACTGCCTCTTTCTTCTCTTCTTCAATAGCTGGAAATCTAACCAACACCGCCTCAATCCCCAACTTCAACCACTCCGTTCCATCTCCATATTTCTCATGGACTCTTTTGTCTCCTATCGCTATTGAAATCGAAGACGCCAAGTTTCCATTTAAAGTCAGCACTGCTCATGGTGGGAAACCATGAAAAGATTAGATTTTGTTTAGTGATAGAATTACAAATTGAAGAATGGAACAGATGCAAAAGGCTGAGAGAATTTGATTTGTAAGTTTTGACCATTAAAAGGCCGTTATATATATATATATATATATAAGCTATTAAAGTAATTTGATCAACCCTTTCTCTTTTGAATTTAATCCGCTTGGGTCACACAACTCACAATTGATTTATTTTCAACTTTTTCCTAATTCATAGATAGTGCCTCCGTGTCATTAACCAGCATCCAGCAAGTGCAAGTGAAAAGATGATGTTTTGAATGCAAATTTGGGAAATCCAAGAGCTTTTGTATTATCCCGAGCCGATCCATTTATAAAAGATTATATATTATATACATTATTTATATTATTAGGTAGCCGAATTCAAATCATAATCTTGGAAATCTAACAATTTTCTTGAATTCAGATCAGTTGGATTTCTTGTCGAACTAGATCTATATCCTTTACCGAATCCGATTCGATCATTTGCAGCCTTACCTTCAACCAAAGTTAAAAAAATCGTTATGTATCGATTGATACGTTTCATTCTGGGACCTTTCTGATACTCCCCGGGTGTATCAGGGGTCTGACTGGTTCAAGGGGTGGAGAAGCCTTAAACTGGCCCTCTTGAACCAGTTAAAAAAATAAAAAGAAAAGGTACCGATTCATCCGATATGCCCCTATCGGCGTATCGATGTTTTGAACTTTGCTTTCAATCGCAAAAATTCTAATTCAAGCAAGATTCAAAATATCGATACGCCCGATACATCAGTATGGGCATATTGGGCGAATCGATATTATTTTTTTATTATTTTTTTCTGACTGATTCAGGGGGGCTGGTTTAGGTCTCCTCCATCCCCTGAACTGATCAGACCCCTGATACACCCACTATAGGGATGTATAGATGGGGTCTCAGAATGATACGTATCGACCAATACAGGCTGATACACATCAATACTTTGAACCTTGAATTCAAGTTTAATCATTTTCCCGGGATGCGAGAAATATGAATTGAAGAGGGCTCATCGTACTCACTAGATCTTGAAAATCCAACAGTTGGATCACGCAGGTGAGGAACATAACGACATTAGCAGAGACAATGTTGTATGTGTAAGAGATTATTGGGTATCACAAGTTTGCCTAGTTTTATATATATAAAACGCTTTCGGAGATCATGATTTGATTTGTTTTTCATCGAAAACGAAGGCGGCCGAGGATGGCCTACGGTAGTATGATTGCCGGGTCCTCTCCTCGTTCCGCCCGCTGGCCTATTGGGATAGCAGCCTTCGGGCTTTTCCTGCCCTTTCTAATAAAAAATTCCGGCTCGGCCCGGGAAAGCGCTGGCAACAACAGAAAGGAAGGGGTCCATGTAGCTGCTGCACCCGCCCACTGAGAAGCAGGTTCGGCATTAAATTAATATATTTTAATAGAATTTATGAGAAACTGTATCATATTCAAATGTAATTAAATATTATTTATTATTATTTTTAAAAATTATAAAAAAATAATATTTGAATGATAAATGTCAAATGATCTATGGATTTGATAGATTAGTTAAGAATATATTCAGTCCTTAGGGTTATATCATAACAAAATGTAATTAAATTTTACTTATTATTAATTCTGAAAATTACAAAAAAATTCAAAAAATCATATTTGAATGACAAATGTCTAATGATCTATGGATATGATAGATCAGCCATATATTAAGATATATTCAGTGTTCATGGACAAATCATAATAAGAATTAATTAATTAATATTTATTTTTAATTCTGAAAATTACAAAAAAATCATATTTGAATGATAAGTGTCAAATGATCAATGGATATGATAGATCATCCATATATTAAAGATATATTCAGTGTTTATGGAAAAATCATAATAAAAAATAATTAATTAATATTTATTTTTAATTCTGAAAAATAAAAAAAATAAAAAAAAATCATATTTGAATGATAAATGTTAAATGATCTATGGATATGATAGATCATGCTTATATTAAGAATATATTCAGTTTTTATCGACAAATCATAACAAAAATAATTAACTACTATTTATTTTTAATTCTGAAAATTACAAAAAATTCGAAAAAAAATCATATTTGAATGATAAATGTCAAATGATCTACCAATATGATAGATCATCCATATATTAAGAATATATTCAGTGTTTATGGACAAATCATAACAAAAAATAATTAATTAATATTTATTTTTAATTCTAAAAATTATAAAAAAATTAAAAAATCATATATTTAAAGTATAAATGCCAAAATGCCAAATGATCTATGAAGATGATAAATCAGCCATAGATCTACAATACATTCAATTGTTATGGACAAATCATAATAAAAATAAAACAAAAATAAATATTACATAAAAATTTTCAAATCTTACATGGATATGGTAGATCATCCATAGGTTTCTAACATATTAAGTTCTTACATTCAAATAAAAAAACAAACGTTTTTTTAAATTTTTTTTCTTTATTTTTGTTTTTCCATATTTCTTCATAAAAATCAATAGATCTACACATATAACAAAAAAAAATGTTATTTTTGACATGGGAAATGTAAATCAGCTAGTGTTTTAAAAGTGCAACGGCCACTTTGCGCCTGAGGCGCAAGGCACAAGGCGAGGCGCGAGCCTTTTTAAGAAAGGCGCAAAATTACAAAAAAAAGTAAAAAAAAATCCAAAAAAATTTAAAAAATATTAGACATATTGTTAATAAAAATATAAACTTAAAATTTAAAATAAATGATTTAACAAACCTATTATCTAAAATTAAAATACATAAACATAACATGTAAAGTGTATTCAAATGAAAATTTAAAAATAAAACCAAACATATAAAGCAGTTTCAAGCATGTAAAACCCACAATCTCTTTTTTTCCTTAATTGCATTGCTTCAAGTAGTTAATGTGATGTAAAACATATTGCATTCTTGATTCTATGAGTCGCCTTTGTAGCATGCCCTCGGCCCAGCCGTTAGATTAAAAAAAAAAAAAAGAAAAAAGCACAAAATTTTAAAAAGGCCTACACCTGGGTTGAGGCGCAAGGCGCATCAGACGAACTCCTAGGCACACTAGGCGCGTGCCTTTTGAAAGAGGTGCGCCTAGGACCTGGGCGAGGTGCATACCCCAAATGCGTCTTGACGCACCTTAAATCACTAAGATCAACTAAGTTTAAAGCACATCCAAGCATTCAAACAAGAAAGAAATAACAAATCAAAGAGATTAAATGAAAAACTCAGCCATTTTCGCAATATTTTCCAAAACTTTAAAAATCTTCCCAAATCTTCAAGTTTGATGCATTTTTGTTGTTTTTTTAGTAGATCTAGCAGTCTAAGCAAGTACGTGAGAGGTTTGGAGTGGTTTGGGAGGGAGAGAAGGCTTTTTTCGGGAGAAAGAAGCCTTCTTTCTCTAGTTCAAACTTTTTGCTTTCCACCCGTATCGTTTTGAAGGTGTAACCAATACGCCCCTATATCGGTGGCTTATCGAACGGTATGCCACCAAAATAGGTGATACAATACCATATCGTGCCGATAGGTACCGGTGCAGTCGAATAGATATGCAACACACGATTTTGTTGCATATCCCATATCTTATATTAAAAGATATGATACGATATGCCTCGTATCGAGCGTATCATATCAAAATTTTAAACATTGCTCACACCCACCTCACAAGCAAACCCCACCAACCACCATGTATCTGAAACATCTTCTGTACTTATGTGTTTTTATTCATAGGAGATGTTCCTAATACGTGGTGAGATGTGCCTCTCAGGTAGGTGTGAGGTATGCTCTATGAGAAGCAAATCCCAATTTTTTTTATTTAATGATATTTAAGTTTTTTGGTTCTGACAATCATTGAACTTTGTGAGAAAAGGTCTTTTAAAAAATAAAAAATTTCATCTTTGACCCCAAACTTTAGTGATAATAAGGCCATTTATAGGTAAAAACAATGGATGTTGACAGATATATTAAACATTGTTATGTGGCACTACTAAAGTTTGAAAAAGGCCACTCATGACCCTAAAGTATAATAAATAAATTAATTAATAAAGTTAATTAATTGATCCTAAAGTATTTAATTTACTTAACTAAGGGCCCATTTGGCACGCCTTTCTGTGCAGTCTTTAGGCTGTTTACAAGCCAGGAAGATCGATTTTCAAACTATTCCCATTGGCTCACGGAAGATCCAGCCACCAAAAGACAAAGTGCTGAAAAGACGCGAGAAGCCCATTTCGGGCTGTTTTTGGGAAGCTTTAAATGAAACTTTCCACGTCTTTCACATTTTATTCTCGCACGGAAACATAATTAAGTAAATTAAGCAATTAAATTAATTAAAGAAACAAAACTAATCAATCTAAATAAGAAAATTAGGCCAATTAAGCAAGGTTTTAAAAGTAGACCCAAAATGAAATCGCTTTAGCCACCAATATCTAGGTCAATATTTCCATTGTTTGGTTCTAACGGATCAACCCATGACATTTAAATAAATATAAATAAATGAAAATGACCCAAAAACCATTTACTAGATCAAACAATGTAGCTGCTCAACTATTTGGGGCATGGTTTATTGATCAAGTTAATGTTTTTTTTGAATAATTTTGGGGGCAAGTATAAAACAAAACCAGACAATTGACCGGTTCTCAGGTCAAATGGTTCGACCGCCCAAAATTTTTTAACTTGGTTAACAAGCCGTTGACTCAAATGGTTGAACCACTAAATTGCCCAATCTGGTAAATGGCTTTTGGTCATTTTTATTTTATTTGTATTTTATTTTTTATTTTTAAAACATCATGAGTTAATCTCTTCAGACCAAATGATCGAACTGTTGACCTAGAAATTGGTGATCAAAGTAGTTCCATTTTGGATCGGTTTTTTAAACCTTACTTAATTGGCTTAATTTACTTATTTAGATCGATTAGCTTTGTTTCTCAAATTTAATTAATTATCTTTGTTTTCTAAATTAATTAATTAATTTATTTATTTAATTATCTTAATTAGTATAATTTATTTAATTTACTTAATTATCCTTTAGGGTCATTTAATTAGACCCTCAAGTAATTTACTTAATTAACTTTATTAGAATAACCCATTTTCAACATTACCTAATGGATCTGTCAACATCGTTTTAAACACCATTTATTTTTGCCTACAAATGACTTTTTCATCAAATCTGAGTTAAAAAATGACATTTTTTATGGATAAGTAGACTACACTCCACCTCAGAATTTTGAATTCCATTGTAAACCTACAACAATTCAAAATTTCAAACAACTCCACCTATAACACCAATACTCGCCTGTGTATTGACATCAATTCCAAATTGACACCTACCCCAACTATACGGTGGAGCTAAGATTTGTTGGGGTAGACTAAATAGTAAAAACCCTTTCTTTTAATCTTTAGGGTCAAAATTGATATATTCCCAAAGTTCCAAGACTCGTCCAATCTAAAATGGGGAGAGAAAAGAGACAACAACATGGTCAGGAGTGGTGACTTAATCTATATATATATATATATATATATATTAAGCTGAAATGTGTACCCAAGAAAGCCTGAGGACGAAGAAAATGGAATCTAACAATATTTTTTGCCTTTTTTCTTAAAAATTACAAGAATGCAACTCTCTCTCTCCTACCAACTCTCTTTCTCTATTTTTCTTTCAAATTACAAGAATGCCATCTCTCTCTCTCCTTATAAATTACAAAAATGCCACTCTCTCCAACTAAGGGAGACCTCAGCTCGACATCTCGACTGCTAGGGGACCTGCAATCAAAGGTAGTAGAGCTCGAAGTTCTGAGCTCAAGCTCAAGTCTCTAATTCGAATCGAGCTCAAGCTAGACAACACCTCAACCACTAAGGGAGACATCGGCTCAACACCTCAGTCACTGAGGGAGATCTTGGCTCAACACCTCGACAACTGAGGGAGACCTCAGCTTGACATTTTGTCAACTAAGGGAGACCTTAACTCGACATCTCGCCTGCTACGGAAACCTCAGCTCGACACTTTAGTAGCTTAGGGAGACCTCGGTTTGGCACCTCAGCAATTGAGGGAGACCTCGGCTCAACACCTTGGTTGCTTAAGAGACCTACAATCAAAGGTAGCCATATCAAGCTTTCGAGCTTTTGATTCAAACCGAGCTCGAGCTCGAGCTCAAGTCTCTAATTCGAATCATGCTCAAGCTTGATAGTTTATGAGCAAGCCCCTACAACGTAGGGCCCCCTCTGCTAGTTTTTTATCGAGAGACATGTTTATATGCTTGCATAATGGGGATGGGGGGTCGTATAAGATACTAATGTCATTCCATCACTAGGAGGACACCGAGACAGACAAAGGAGAGGGATAGTAAAATGGCTAAATTTATCTGTCCATACAATTATCAAAATGCCTAGAAGGCTAGACTGCCTTTAGGTTCATGAGTCCATGTATCAATGGGTTAGGATGGGCTGTCCTCCGGTCTCGAATCATCTACCCATAGCTGTTCCCACATCTCTACCCACGAGACATTATAGTTGTATATTGAGAATATTTCCCTTGTCATTCTTGGGAACATGTTACCAATGCATGGTGGTGGTGCCTTGTGGGTAGGGATGTGGGAACAGTTTGTGGTAGCAGATATTATCCTCCCTGTCTGCCTGTCTCAATGTCCTCCCACCTAAAGAGTGACATTGTTAGACTTAGATTAAGTCTAGACCACCTGCCAACAAAATTCATTCCAACAACCTACCAACATGATCTCACACTGCACATCTCATACATGGCAGGTTCCAACAAGGTTCAAAATATCAATATGCTCGATACGCCGATAGGGGCGTATCGGGCAAATCAATACTCATTTTTATTGTTTTTTTTTGCAACCAGTTTAGGAGGCGGTTTAGGGCTCCTCCACCCCCTGAACCGGTCAAACCTCCGATACACCCATTGTAGGGGTGTATCGGAGGGGTCCCAGAACGATACGTATCGGCTGATACGGGCTGATACTTAGAACCTTGAGTCCCAGTATCATGGTGAGATCTGCATCAAGTTGGTAGGGGTTATAATATGTTCTGTTGGTAGAAGATCCCAATTCACACAATCGTCCCACCTAACTTGTGCACAAGAAACTGAGAATTAATCAATCTCATTCTAGTAAGTATAATATTAATAAGAAAAGTTGATAAATGGTTTAGAAAGTAAAAAAGTTAAAAGTACATTTGACATTTTAGTATTAAAACTTAGTGGAACCGGAAGAATCTTTCTCTTTCATGTGGTGACTTGTGTTCAAGTTTCATAGTTGCATTTATCTATAATAATTTTTAGAAATGTTAGTTAATAGGATAATTCAAATTTGAAATATATGTATACATAGGTTTGTAACAATCTATATCATTTTGTAATAGTTGAGTTGAGTACAGGTTTGTAACGATTATATCGGTTTATAATGGTTGAGTATAGGATTATAACAACTGAGAATGGACTTGTAAAGATTTATACTAGTTGAGTACCTTTTGTAAGGGTTGATTATGGATTTGTACCAATTCATTCTCAAATTGTTATGGTTGACTATGGGTTTGTAGCAGTTGGAATATGGTTTAGAATGGGTAAGTATGGATTCATAATGGTTTAACTATGAGTATGTAATGGTCTCTATTGGTTATAATGGCTGAGTATGGGATTTTATTAGGTACATATAGTTTGTAATGGTTTAGTATGAATCTGTAAACATAATGGTTTGTAACAGTTGAATATAGTTTGTAATGGCTCAACTGAATGTGGGCCTGTTACAGTTTACAACAGTTGAGTATGAATTGATATGCACTGGTACAGACCCTATATGTGCAGATAGCCAAAGATTTCTCTAAGAATAAGAAGCCTAAGAACAAGTTCTGCATCTAAATTCCTTGACATCAACAGCTAGTTCGACCAACTTTTTATGGAGGTTAGCTGAGCTGGCTTCCCTATTTGGGCTTTCTAATATAATGTACTAATATATTCCTTTTAATTAATAAAAGCAAGTACTATTGTTCTTCAAGAGAAGAAAAAAACAAGGGTTGAGTAAAAGCATGGTCAGTTTTATATGTTTGAAAAAAAAAAAACAAGGATTAGAGGTTTTACATGCTTGAAAATGTTTTATATGTTTGATTTTATTTTTAAATTCTCATTTGAATATGCTTTACATCTTATGTTTATGTATTTTAATTTTAGATAATAGGTTTTTTTTAAATATTATTTTAAAATTTAAGTTTATATTTTTTATTAATATTATGTTTAATATTTTTTGAATTTTTTGGCTTTTTTTTTTGAATTTTCTGACCTAACCTAAACTTAACAGGCAGTGGTCAATTTTCATTTTTATTATCCTTTTTTCAATATTGTTGAGTTATGCATGCTAAGTACATGTTATGGCTTATAGTTATATACCATGAACACAAAGAATACTATAAACTGCTAATGTTTGACAATTTGAATAACAGAAGCATAGAACATAAAGTGACAATTTTGAAGAACAGAAGCACTTGATAACCATCCTAATTTTCAAGCATGGAATGTGTTGGAAAATGAACAGGTTTAACTGATCCTCAAATTTCTAATGTAGGTGGCATAAAAGGATTTGACACATTTCAGTGTTCCAATAGAAAAACTGACAATAGTTCCAATGAACACTACCTATAGCTTTTAAAAAACCCAGAAGGCTATTTTCTTTTTGGTGATACCTCCACACTATCAATTAGAAGTTCTAATTTTCATTGGGATTGGACCTGATTCATGTCAGGATTGAAAAGAAATTGCTCAGCAACCAGGTGGAGATAATGAAGACCTCTGCAAGGAAGTACTATAAGAATTATACAGAGGCAGGAATGTGAAATCTAATGCCTTGTTATCTGAAGAAAATAAAGAGCTACTAGTGCGGGACAGTGGATATATATCGAAGACTAAAGAGATAAATCCCCACTAGCATGAACAATGAGATTCATGATAACAATAAAACTAACACTTTGTAGTGTATTAGAAGCAGAAAAATACACCCCACGAGACAAATGAGAGATTTACAGGATCATGTAATAGTAATTGAACATCACATTATTAGAACAATTCGACCTTGTGAATTAATCCCACGATGCAAAGTCAATTCAGCCTCGTGAGCCAAGCGTTGCGAGGCAAAAACAGTTTGACCTCGTGAGCCAACCCTCGTGAGGAAAAAAGGATTCGGCCTCACGAATCAAGCTTCGCGAGGCAAGATCAATTTGACCTCACAAAACTAAGCCTTGCGAGGCAAGACTAATTTGGTTTTGTGAACCAAACTTCATGAGGCAATACTAATTTCACCTAACGAGGCAGATCAAAACCCATTAATCCAGTTGAACCTCGTAACATCAGATCAGGGGTACAAAGTGCCCCAAGGAAGCCACGATTACTGACATGCATCACCTTTGGAGGAAGCCTAAGATTGTGCTCTAACAACCTTGTGGTCCTAAGGGACACATGTTCTAAAGGGAAGGATAGACAGGATTTGTTCTCAGACACTAACCAAATTGGAGAATATTCCAAAATTCTTGTTTCATGCAATGTTGCACTTTCCCTCACTTCTATAAATAGGGAGACCATCCTCTATGAAGGGGATCTGACTTCATTTTATTCTGAGTTAAATCCCATTTCCTTTCCCTTTGGTGGCATCTTCCTATATGCTTCCAAGACTCTAAGTCCATCCTTATCCCTATTGGCTTACAACTAGCTTTGGCAATGAATGGGAACAAAAATGCAATAAAAAGTTGGTATCACATGGGACTTAAGGCATGCCCATACTATTTTCTCCTATGATACACTAGAATAGAAACTCCAAGACATGTGAAAAATCATTGCTTATCATGTCAATCAATATACTTACGAGCCATTTTTCCATGGTCAACTATAGCTAAGCTATCAAGCTCTAGAAATAGCAAGTTAAATAGGAGCCAAAGCTAAAGCTGTATAGCAAACTCTCATGGCTAGGGGTGTCAATGGACAGGTTTTGGGTTGGACCCCGTCCAAATCAAAATCAAATTGAACCAGTCCTGACTTAATAGTCCAAAGTATTTATTGGATTGGATTGGACCTGGTTCATCCATAATGGATTTATATTGGATTGGGCTGGATTGAACCAATATCTGGTCCATTAATAGAAGATAACAATACAGATGACAATGGACCAGGTTTGGGCTGGAACCAATCTAAATTAAAACTAAATTGAACAGATTGGATGGTTCAGACATTGAATTGGACTGGTCCAAAATTGTCCAAAATATTCATTGGATTGGATTGGACCTGGTCCATCTGTAATGGACTTATAATGGATCAGATTGGATTGAACCAAATCCAGTCCAATTGACACCCCTACTCATGGCTAGCTCATATTTCCCCTAGTTTTTTTTATCAATATCTTTTCCCTAGTTCAATAAGCGAGATTAGAACATACCACCTGGTGAGTTTAAGAAAGACCAACATTCTAATGAAGCTTTGTTTTATCTATAAAACCAGGAATCACTTTTCAAAAATATACATGAGCTTACCTCAACATTCTAATGAAGCTCTGTTTTACTTCCCTTTACCATTGTTGCAGTCTTGCAGATTGCTTCACAAAGCATATCACGAGCTTACCTTAATAGTAAGATGCTTTTATTAGACAACCTACACATACAAGACATGATGAAACAACTTAAGAAATGCAAATTTTGAACAAAGAATGAGAACGAAAGATAGATAAAAGATTTGAAACTCCCATGAGACGATTGCATATTTGGGAAAAAATGAGCAGATCTATCATGTTTTATGCTGGATCCAAGGTGAACATCCACAAACCTAAGGTGTGATCTGTTGAGAACAATCACTGGGATCTCTCATGATCTGAGAAGTTACCATGATGGAACTCACCTGTTCAGAAGCCATGGCAACCAAATAGTTATCATTAAACCTTTCTGGTCAGCAAGCTTAGAAAAGAGATCTAAAGAAGAAAATCACCCAACGATTGTTGCTGATCAGCAAGCTTGGATACCAAATGACTGTTGCTGCCATTGGTTGCTGTTGTTGAAAGGGGAGGAGGCTTCGAGGATAGAAAATTTGTCTTTCTTGAAAAAAAAATTTCATGGCTTCTTGTAGAAGCAAGGTCACACCTTTTCAAGGTGACCCCACATCCTTGTTTTTGAGAAATTACATTACAGATTTCTGTTCTCATCCCCCTACTTTGTATCAAACCAAACGGCTGAAATTTTATTTCATTTTCTACTAAACCAAACACGCCATAAAGGAATTAGATTTGTCAACATCTAGCATTGGTTTTCCATGTTATTTTTTCAATAAGGGTTGCCAGTCAAAATCAGGGGGAATGCTATTCACAAATTGAATCCCCAACCATTATTAATGTTGCAACTTCAAATATATTACCAAGAATTGTCTTTTTCAAATCTGACTGCATGTTTAGTTGTTTACATACTTTCATCAATATTTTCTTCCATCTGAAAAGTTGCTTCCTGAAATCTTAGTACCAAAATAAACAAAGATCTCATTTAAGTGTCATTACTCATTAGAATTTAGTCTCCAAGGTCAGTTCCTTATAACTTATCTGACTTCTCAAGGTAGTAAGAGAATGATTTCATACATGTTACACTCTGATTTTGATCATGGGTGTTAGAATCCATCTCAATATCAAAAAAATGTTATACAGATAAGTCAAATAGTAGAAGGAAGAATCTTGTTTCTAAGTTGGAGTGGAATTGACAATTGTTAACACAGGAGGATATTGCACAAGCTTTTGTGAACCGCTTCAAGGCCATCTATGATAGTCAAAGGGTTGATAGAGATAGTTCAGAGGCTCTAGATTGGAGGGTAGGCATGAGGAAATTGATGGATACCTTGGAAAAGAGATTTGAGACTCAAGGAGTTAAAGATACAGTCTATTCTATGGAGGAGATTCAAAGCACTGGGTCCAGATAGATTTACAATGGATTTCCTTCAAGATTGTTGGGAGACTATTAAAGTCGACTTGATGGAGGTCTTTGAGGAATTTTATGAGAGAGGAAAATTCAACTTGGGTGCAAATGCCTCATTCTTAGCCTTGGTTCCTAAGAAGATTGATGCCTTACACCTAAAGGACTTTAAACCTATAAATTTAGTAGGAAGCATGTATAAAATTATTTCCAAGGTCTTGGCTATAAGAATAAAAAAAGTGCTTCCCTCTTTGATCTGTCTTTGTCCCAATTTCTCATTAGAACAAGTATGGAGAGAAGGGGCCTGCAACTCTTGGATATGTCTTGTGGCCTCTGTGGCCTAGTGCGTGAAACTACAGATCACCTGAGTATCCACTGTTTTGTCACTTCCAAGGTGTGAGAACACTTTCTTAATGCTGTTGGGATCAGCTGGGTAATGCCAAGCTCATTCAAAGACTTACTGTGTTGCTGAAAAGTCCAAGGGCTGAAGAAAAAATGAAAGCTATTATGTTCCTGCAACTGCTCTTTGGTCAATTTGGGTTGAATGAAACAATATAATCTTCCGTAATAAAGTAAAGAGTTCAGAGGACCTAATTCATTATGCTGTTAGTAAACTGATATCTTGGGTCTGTAAAACCCAAGTTCAAAAACCTGAATGTGCCTGAGTTGTTAAGATCCCATTCCCTTTGGATTCTGTAATCTGATCTGCTTTCCTAACCAATCTTAGTGTGTATACGGAGCTGTTGTAATATTTGCTTGCTGTTTCTAATAAAATTTATCTTACCTTTCAGGAAAAAAAAAAAAAAAAACAAGAAACCTGCAGGTTGGAAGAGAAATTGCATCTCCTTGGGTGGGAGGATTACTTTAATTAAGTTAACATTTACTAATTTGCCAGTGTACTTTCTCTCAACTTTCAAAATTCCTATTAAAGTGGCTAACCAATTAGAAAAGATTATGAGGGACTTTCTTTGGGAAGTGGGTGATACGAAGAGAGATCATTTGGTAAAGTGGGAGGCGATATCAAGGAGTAGGGACAATGAGGACAAGGTATTGGCAATATCAAACTTAGGGATTTAGTTTTGTTGGGAAATGGTTATGGAGGTTTTCTTTGGAGCATGATAGACTTTGGAATAGAGTAATTGTGAGTATTCATGGATTAGTAGATAATGGGTGGGATAGGTCTTGACCCTAGGGCCACTCAATATTTTCCTTGGAAAGCTATTTGCAACATTTTGCCTTCTCTCCTTCCACACTTCAGATATGATGTCTGCATAGGTAATAAAGTTCATTTTTGGGAAGATATTTGGGTTGGGGCATCCTCTCTCTAGTGATTTATCTTTACTCCCTTTTTGTTAATAAAGGAAAAGTGATTTATCTTTAATGTTGACAATTCCTGGGATCTAGAGTTGATAAGAGGTTTAAAGGAATTTGAAATGGGGATGGTAGATGAACTTATTTCTCTTCTAAGCTAGGTGTTTTTAGATCAATCTTGCTTAGATAGTAGAATCTAATCCCCTTCCCCTTTGGTTACTTCACTTGTTCCCCCTTTTACAATACTCGTCTTCAATCTACTAATTTGGCACGAAATAAGGTCATTGTAGCCTAGCACCTCCAAAACTGGTGCCTTTCACCTCTTGTATGTAGCCTTTGCTTGGGATGTGGTGAGACAACTACCCACTTATTTTACATTGCCATTTGGAATTGGTTATCCTCTTTGGTTGTAGGTGGGGTCCTCCCCAGGATCTGGTGGGCCTGATTTATCCAAGTTTCTTTAGGAAACCAAAGAAGAGGGGTAAAATAATGTGAAAAGACACAAGGACAACTATTTTCTAATCAGTTTGGAAAGAAAGAAATAACATCTTTAGAGATGCTGGAAAAATCTAAGGAAGAAGTCATTGATGGAATAACCATCAAAATTATACATTGGCTGAAAACATTAAAGCTCTTAAAGGGCTTCTCAGTTGATGACATCTCAAGAGGATGGAGTGTAGTGGCAATATCTGCTTCTTTGAGGGTTGGAACCCAGGATTTTTTGACTCCTACTTCCCAATGGGTAAATTTTGATGGGAGCTCTTTACTCTTTAGGCAACCCAGGCCCTTCTGGAATAAGTGAAGTTCTAGGGGATGAAGAGGTTAGACTTATTGCTATGTTCTCAGGGCCAATAGGAGTGGAGATTCACTAAGAGCAGAAGTGATAGCTCTACTTCAAGGCTAAAGGTCGGTTAAGCAGATGGGCCTTCATCAAGTTGAGGTAGAAGGGGATTCTAAGCTAGCAATTGGAAAGAAAGAAATAACATCTTTAGAGATGCTGGAAAAATCTAAGGAAGAAGTCATTGATGGAATAACCATCAAAATTATACATTGGCTGAAAACATTAAAGCTCTTAAAGGGCTTCTCAGTTGATGACATCTCAAGAGGATGGAGTGTAGTGGCAATATCTGCTTCTTTGAGGGTTGGAACCCAGGATTTTTTGACTCCTACTTCCCAATGGGTAAATTTTGATGGGAGCTCTTTACTCTTTAGGCAACCCAGGCCCTTCTGGAATAAGTGAAGTTCTAGAGGATGAAGAGGTTAGACTTATTGCTATGTTCTCAGGGCCAATAGGAGTGGAGATTCACTAAGAGCAGAAGTGATAGCTCTACTTCAAGGCTAAAGGTTGGTTAAGCAGATGGGCCTTCATCAAGTTGTGGTAGAAGGGGATTCTAAGCTAGCAATTGGAAAGAAAGAAATATCATCTTTAGAGATGCTGGAAAAATCTAAGGAAGAAGTCATTGATGGAATAACCATCAAAGTTATACATTGGCTGAAAACATTAAAGCTCTTAAAGGGCTTCTCAGTTGATGACATCTCAAGAGGATGGAGTGTAGTGGCAATATCTGCTTCTTTGAGGGTTGGAACCCGGGATTTTTTGACTCCTACTTCCCAATGGGTAAATTTTGATGGGAGCTCTTTACTCTTTAGGCAACCCAGGCCCTTTTGGAATAAGTGAAGTTCTAGGGGATGAAGAGGTTAGACTTATTGCTATGTTCTCAGGGCCAATAGGAGTGGAGATTCACTAAGAGCAGAAGTGATAGCTCTACTTCAAGGCTAAAGGTTGGTTAAGCAGATGGGCCTTCATCAAGTTGAGGTAGAAGGGGATTCTAAGCTAGCAATTGGGTGATGCAATCACAAAGTTTGGGGGTTTGGGTCTACAGACAAATCATGAAGGAAATAAATTGGCTATCAAGGGAGATGGGAGTCTCTTTCAAGTGGGTTAGAAGGTTGGCTAATGGGTTAGCTGAAATGTTGGCGAAGCAAGGGACTTTTAGAGAGAACTTGTTTTGGGCAATTTTGTAACTCAAGATTGTTTTATTGGGGTCAACACCCTTATATGTGGGTGGTTGACAGTTGTATCTGTGTTTTAATTTAAATTCAATTAAAGTCACCATTTCCTATCAAAAAATAAAAAGACGTCAAAAGTAAAACAAGTTTTCCCATAATTATCATCTGAGAGCTTATATGCTACAAGCAGAAGATGAGTGAAAATGAATTTTTGAGCAAATGGATCTTCAACTATCACATCCTTGTTGAAGATTATATGCTACATTCAGGACTCCAGCTACTGAATGCAAGTCCTGCACCACCAACAGAATATTTTGGCAAAGACCCAGATTACCATGAACTCATACATGAAAGAATCTGTATGAATTTTATTCCTGGCATGCCTACACATTGCAAACAGTATAAAGGGGAAGCTAACAATTTTGTGGGGGAGAAAGAAGATTTTGAAAATCTAAGAATAAGGAGGTAAAACTATAGATGTGTTGCTCCATTGGCAGTATTGTTTGAAATAATTTGTAGAAACATTGCTTTTGCACTAGGATCATTTGAAAATCGACCCAATACAGCTATTGTGGCCGTATTGCTACCCACTTTCTCAATCCCTCTGGATATCATACAGATGTGGTTGGCTTCTACTACCACCATCACATCTCCCAACAATGAAGAAACTGTTTCAGCAATCTGCCTGGTCAGCCTTTCTTGTACTTGGAGTTTGTAACCATAAAAATGTACTATTGACTGCAAAATGGATCTCCCAACAGGATCAGCTCCTCGGGGATGGAAGTATCCTATGTGTACAACACCATGAAATGGCAGGAGGTGATGCTCACACTGTGACCAGAACGGCAAGTTCAGCACAGAATGAATTTCTGTGTTGTCCCTATGTAGGTCGGGTTTAAGTGGACCAATTCTATCAGAACCGAAACCATTTAGCTTCATTTCAAAACTGGATCGCTTAAAGTTCATCAACCAATTCACAAAACGTTGTGGAGTACCCACAAGTTCTTTCCTTAATGGGTCTTCACCTAAAGACTGTAGAATTGCAGCTACTGCAGCAATCATGGAGGGCTGGGCAGGTACTGTCTTGGTGGAATCCCTATAACTGGAATTCTTTGTGCCTATGTGACCATCACAGGCAAGCCAATCCGAAGACCTAAATGGGCACCAACAAGATTGACTATTGTTGATTTCTATAGTTACATCTCTGAACTTCAGAAGAGAAAGAAAATCACCCCAAAAATCTTCATTTTCATTTTCAAATACTCCTGAACCCGAAGAAACAGATATTTTCTCCCACCCTTCCATGTCCACTTCGGTAAGGTCTCTATTTTGATATTGACTGCTATATTCTACCTCTGGAAACTGAATGTGCCAACACTGAAGGACTACTGCAACACCTTCTGGATTAATTGCATTGTGTAATGCTAGACAGACTTCTTTTGCCAGACGATGAGGGTCTTGAAGCCTCTTGGCAAAGATGTCAGCCACCCTGGAGAGCTTGCTTAGGCCAACCACCCGTTGCCCACATGGGACATAACCAACATGGCACTTTACCTGGAATGGGAGCAAGCAAGATTCACAGTAAGAGAATAGGTCAAGGTCTCGAACAACTACAAGTCCACCTGCTCCTCCTGCATGGCCAACTCCATTATCCAAACCAGCTTCAGGGAACAAAGCCCCATGAACAATATCCTTTACCTTCTGTCTGTAACCT
This sequence comes from Nelumbo lutea, assembly GCF_056320005.1. NCBI lineage: Eukaryota > Viridiplantae > Streptophyta > Magnoliopsida > Proteales > Nelumbonaceae > Nelumbo > Nelumbo lutea. Next base: position 64,159,906 of record NC_142686.1, on the reverse strand, counting down.
GGAAAAATGAGAAATCTGCTTCAATCAGAATGCTGACAAATCTCATCATTAATTTGTTAATAAGTCATTTTTCAATATTACTACACAAAATTATTGTAGGCCCTTTTCCAGGTCTGCAGTTTTTTTTTTTTAATATTTTGAAGGGATACACAACGGGGGTAGCCCATCCCCCAACCCAGGTGCAGTCGGGATTCGATCCCAAGTCTCCACTACGACCAGCAGGAGACCTTACCAACCAGCTGGTTGGCACCTTGCCGTTTTCTAGATCTGCAGTTAAAATTTCATTTTGAGATTTGGACAGCCATGCTTACACCCTCCAACATAAACATATATCTTGCATGATGGCCTCAGGCATTTGGCTGAATAATTTCAATACAGCAAAGAAAGGTATTTTCTCATCAACAGTGCCACCAGAAACTAGAAACCCCATTAACCATTTAAAGATGGCCATTAGAATCCACATAAAAATTGCTGTTCTTTGTCCTTTACCACATGGTGTTAAATCCACAAAGGTAACGTTGAAAAGCCCTTCCAAAATGTGCAGGTACCATCCAAACAAAATTCCTAGTGGCCAGACAATTGACCCTTCATTACATAGGTGAAACAATGCAGCAGGAGTCATCTAAAGATTCTGAACATTTAGTTTGATTGTTACTCAACCCCTTTAAGCCCCAGGATGCCACAAGTCAATCACTACATAGAGTGGAAGGAGGCAATACCCAATTCTAGGATGTGTACTAATTTATAATTTACAAGGCTCACTAACCATGAAAAAAACCTCACAAGGCAATTTTGGTTCTAATACTAGAAATGAACAAATATAATGATTATAAATTTTATCCTGATCTCTAACTTCAGCAAAACAGCAGAAATAAAAACAAACTTTGATAAATTTCTGCAACAGGATTATAATTTTCTGTTCTATTCTGTAACTTGGGCAACATAAAAAGTTACAGAAGTTAAAACCAAACATTAATGAATTTCTGCAACATATGCAGAGTTCAGTACAATATAGGCTCATATGGCCTCCTACAAAACTGAAATAATTTACTTGCCTATGATTCAGTTGAAATTTTGAAATCTGTTGAGGGTGTCATACAAGACAGATCCAAGGGATCCAAGATACTGATGCATATTTATTCTCGAGTAATCTTATATCATCTATAATATATTCTAAATTATCAAAACAATTCTGTTATGGGCCTGGGCGTAGGATCTCGTCACGGGTTGGTCCATGGGGAGAACCTCTAGCTTCCGCTTGCCCCTCCCTTTGCGTGCAGACCCTATCGTGGCGACCTAAGGGGTGATTTGTCCAAGAGATCACCCTAACTCTCCTCAACTCTTCTCTTGACTGAAATTCTTGGATGCCTTACTCTCTAGACACAGCTCCTTAAATAGGAGATTACAAGAGGTGAGGGTCCTCCTTGTAGGAAGACTCCTTGTTGAATTCGACTGTTTACAGATAAGACTCCTAACTTGGGAAGGATAAGGCTTCCCTAAGATAAAAACAAACTCTTACTACTCTTCTAATAAATAAAGTAAGAACAGATAAGAACAGATAAGAGAAACTGCTAAAGATAAGCTGCTGCTGGCTAAGGATAAGATAAGCTGATAAGATAAGCTGCTGCCCACATGGGCCCCGCATCACTGCTGCTGCCAGTGGCGGTAAGCCTTCCCCATGAACGCATCCACAACATTACACCCCTCCTGGGCAACGAGCTTGTCCTCAAGCTCGAGAGCTGGATATGCGTCTTGAAGATCAGTCCAAGGGATCCAGGTGGCCTCGGCTGATGGTAGGTCGTCCCATTCCACCAGGACTTCGAGAATACCTCGATTGACTCGGGATCGAACAAGAGCTCGAGGCTGAAGAATGAGTTTTCCGTCCTTCAGGGGTGGTAGGGGAGGTACTTTATCAAGAGGAGTACTTGTAAATGGCTTGAGCAAGGATACGTGGAAAGTATCATGGAACTTGTTGTGTTCTAGCAGTTCGAGCTAATATGCAACTTTCCCGATCTGCCGTAAAACCTTGAAGGGCCCGTAAAATTTGGGAGCCAATTTAGGGGGAGCCCTACGTCTGAGGGAGCATTGCCGATAGGGCTGGAGCTTCAACCACACGAACTGTCCTGGTTCGAGAGTTAATTCCCGATGGTGTTGGTCATAGGCATTCTTCATGCATGTCTGCGCTTGCTGTAAGCGGAGAGAGACTTCAGCCAGGAGGGCATCGCAGTCTTGTAGGCTACGATCAATTTCATCCAACCGCGTCGAACCGGGTTCGTAGGACAATAGGCAGGGCAGGTCCCGACCATAGACGACACAGAATGGTGTCATGCCAAGAGAAGAATGATAGGTCGTGTTGTAGCAGTATTCGGCCCAAGGAAGCCAATCAACCCACCATCGTGATTGGTCACCCACAAAACAATGGAGATACATCTCTATCGTATGGTTTACCACCTCTGTTTGCCCGTCTGTCTGAGTGTGGTAGGCGGAGGAAAAAGCTAGGGTTGTACCTTGCAACCGAAACAACTCCTTCCAAAAGGTGCTAGTAAAAACTGGGTCCCTGTCACTGACGATGGATTCTGGTAGCCTATGCAAACGGAAAATGTGTAAAGAAGACGTGGGCAATTGAAACCGCGCTATACGGGTGGGACAGGGGAATGAAGTAAGCATACTTGGAAAAGCAATCCACCACCACGAATAAGACCGATTTTCCGCCGACCTTGAGTAGGCCCTCAATGAAGTCCATAGAGATATCAGCCTAGATTTGTGTTGGGAGTGAAAGAGGCTGGAGAAGGCCTGCCGGGTGTAGGTTTTCCCATTTTTGTTGTTGGCACGTGGAGCAATTCTGGATGAAGTCCCGAACCGAAGTCCTCATGCCAGGCCAATGGAAATCGGCTTGGACGCAGTGCAATGTCTTTTGAATGCCCTCATGTGTGGAGTTATGTATGCTGGAGATGACAGAGGGAATTAAGGAACAGTCGGCTGGGAGGTATATTTGTCCTTTGTATAGCACCAGCTCGTCGTGAATGGACCAATTCGTGTTAGTCATTCCGGACTGTATTTTCTGAACAAGGTCCTTCCATTCTAGTGATTGGGGCAGCGTGCTTCTAATGCCCTCTAGCAGGGTGACGCGGGGCCGTGAAATCGCACAAAGGAGCATAGCATCTTCGTCACATCTGGACAGGGCATCTGCAGCCTGATTTAAGGACCCCGCTTTGTAGTCCACCCAGAAATCAAACCCGAGCAGTTTGCTCGCCCAATGTTGTTGAGGCGGAGTGGTCAGCCGCTACTCCAGTAGATACTTGAGGCTGTAGTGATCAGTCTTGACGACGAAGGATCTTCCCCACAAGTATGGCCTCCAGTGTTGCATGGCCTTAGCTAGTCCAATCAACTCGCGCTCGTAGGCTGGTAGCTTTAGATGCCGGTCAGCCAGTTTGCAGCTAAAGAAGGCTATTGGTTGTCCTTGCTGTTGTAGTACTGCTCCAATACCTACACCGGATGCATTGCATTCAACCGTAAATTCCAGGTCAAAATTTGGTAACTGTAGTACGGGTGTGGAGGAGAGGGCATCCCTTAAGTTCGCAAAGGCGGCGTCAGCTGCTTCATCCCACTAGAATGTGTTCTTCTTTAGCATACTGGTTAATGGGGCAGCCAATAATCCATAATTTTGCACAAACTTGCGGTAGTACCCAGTCAGTCCTAGGAACCCGCGGAGAGCCTTGGTGGATTGAGGTTTGGGCCAATCCTGAATTGCTTGGATTTTGGAGCCATCCACTGTGACACCTTGCCCACTGATTATGTGTCCTAGATAAAAAACCTGGCACTCCCCGAAAGAACATTTGGACCACTTTAGAAAGAGCTTGTGTTGGCCCAGTAGTTCCAAAACAGTTCGTAGGCGATGTACGTGTTCAACCCATGATTTACTGTAGACTAGGATGTCGTCAAAGAACACTAAGACTAATCTGCGAAGGTGGGGCCAAAATACCTCGTTCATCAATGACTGAAATGTGGATGGAGCGTTGGTGAGACCGAACGGCATAACTAGAAATTCAAAGTGACCATGATGCGTTCGGAAAGCTGTTTTCTCCACATCCTCGGGGGCCATCGGGACCTGAAAATATCCCGATCTGAGATCTAGCTTCGAGAAGTACTGAGATCTGTGGAGCTCATCCAGCAGCTCGTCTACCACGGGAATCGGGAATTTGTCTTTGACGGTTCTTTTGTTGAGTTGTCTCACAAAACCTCCAAGTACTATCTTGCTTCGGTACCAATAAGACCAACAAAGAGAAGGGGGAGCAGCTAGGGCGAATGATCCCTTGTTTCATCATGTCCGCACACTGCTTCTCTATCTCGTCCTTCTACAGATGTGGGTAGCGATATGGCCGGGCGACAACCGGTTCTAAACCTGTTATCAGAGGAATCCAATGGTCACACGATCGGGCAGGTGGAAGTCCCTTGGGTTCATGAAATATATCTGAGAAGTCGATGAGGAGTCTTTCCATATCTGTTGTGTGCATAGTTCCGCCTTGGAGTGTATGCACATGCGGTTTCTTTGCCTTAAATCTGGTTCCCTCCCAAGTAACATGTTTTCCATTCAGGTGGAATGACATTGTTAGGGCGCTGAAATCCCATAGGATAAGGCCTAGAGTAATCAACCACTTAACTCCAAGTACTATATCAAACTCGTCCAAGGGTAGCACAAATAAATCAGCAGAGAAGGGTTCGGATTCGACCTATATTTGGATGTCCTTACAGATTCCAGGGCTGTGAACCCTCTCTCCATTTGCGACGGCTACCAATAGTTGCGGTCTGCTTTCCACTGGTAGTTTCAGTTGAAGGGCAGCTTGCTCACTTACAAAGTTGTGCGTGCTTCCCGAGTCTACAAGGATACGTACTGGTTTCCTTGCCACCTGTGCCCGTAGCTGCATAGTTTGGGAGGTCTTTATCCCGATGATGGCGTGGAGGGAGATCTTAGGTTCTAGTGCTGTGGGTTCTTCCTTGTCTTCCTCCAGTTCGTCTACCAGGAGGCAGAATAGCCTCTTGCATCTATGGCCCGCTGAATACAGCTCATCGCAGTTGAAGCATTGCCCTCTTGCCCGGCGTTCTGCCATCTCAGCTCTGGATAAGCGTTTGATGGGAGGTGTCATCATGCTGCTTCCTGTGCTAGGTGGTGGTCTGGGAATAATACCTGTGTGAAGCTTTTGTTCCCTGCTAGCTGCCGCAGAAGGGGCCACCCCGGTTGACTTCGGGGGTGTCCATGATGTCGCTGACCGACCCATGCTGAAGGATCCTCGGCTGATCTGTAGCTTACGTTCAAAAGCATGAGATAGGTTCATGGCGGTGACCAGATTGGGAGGATGTTGCATCTCCACATCTACCCTCAGGGGCTCAACTAATCCAGCGGTGAACATATCCACCTACTGATCTGGGCATACCGAGGCGGCTCTGGCGAGAAGGATCTGAAATTGAAGCTAGTATTCAGCCACAGTGTTAGACAGTCTTGTATGCCCTTAGCTTCAGTCGGATTTGATGTACTTTGTTATTTAGTGGAAATAAATTAAAGTGCATATTTGATTCATGTTGTTTGGTGTAATTCTGTGTAAGACCCTAAAACTGGACACTTATAGAAACTTGTGCTATTTTAATTGTTCACAGCCATTGGATAAGTCTGGGGAGATTTATCCTGCCAAGGCTGATACTGATGTGCCACCAAGTGTTGGGATGGCTTGTTTCGGCCACCAAGGTAAGACCCAAGGCACATGCAGTATGGGATTGCTTGAACCCTTGAACCGGACCAGATTTCCAGTGTTGCCCTAGACCTTGGAGACAGATGGGCAAAACTGAAAAGTTACACTTGACCCCTAGACTCAATTATGACACATCACTAGGTGTCGGATCAGGCTGTCTTTGATGTGTCAATCAGTGAGATCCTTAGTGGGGGTCAAAACCTGGACATGTTGGGGCAGTCTGAGAATTCATCTGAGTGAGTGGTCATAGTGACAGGATCAGCCCCTTTGTCAGACAATGTTAATGATCGGGAATGCACTCTCTCTGATGGAAACCAAACTGCCGGCAGTTGATTTCAATCGTTGGAATTTTTTTTGCAAAAATAAGATATATATATATATATGTATATGTACGGTTTCAAAAGATTTGCAAAAGGTTTTAATTCCCGGGATCCATGTGAGTAGAGAGTGTAACACTGTTCCTTGCAGCCGAGAGAGAGGTCTTCTTTGGTCGGGCAGTGCTTGATCATTAAGGGCTGAGAGGTTGAGTGTAAGACCATTTAGGATATTACCTGATGGGCTAATCTTGCACCTGCCCACAGTCCTTGGGTTTTTATAAGATGGCTTGGCCCAGGGACCACTTAATGTAAGTGTTGGGCCCATAGGGTCCATGTGATGGGATCAAGGGGGTCACTGAGTCTTTTAGTGAATTCGGCTGGGCCTTATAATAAAGGCTGGGCCGAACCCATGTGGCTGGTGTGTAGATCAATGCTTGGGTCCCACGCCATACAAAGAAGCCCAACTGGGCAGCAGGTTGGAAACTAGTTAAACACTGAACACTTAATGGGCCAAAAGCCCATTTCGAACTGGGTTGATATGATCACCAGTTCATGGGGCGAATCTGAGATTAGTGTTAGTAAAAGGATTGGGTCATTGACCTTATCCACTCTAAGAGACCAAATTCAAATTAGATTTGAATCTGGTAACCTCCTGATAAGATCAAGAGTTAACTAACTTAATCTGCAGATAGGATTAAGATTAACCTCTATCCAAATACTGATTTGGATTGGGATAACTCCCAAAAATATTGGGAGGTTTCTTAATCAAGAAAAAAGAGGAGAAAATCCAGTAGAAATATCAGATTTCGAACTAAGGGTTTTGAGAGAGCAAGAAACACATCTTGCAATCTGAGATTTGATCTCTCACAGACTCCAGAGAGAAGAGACAATTCTGCCCTCTTCATCCCTGGACTTCTCCTCCTTCAGCCGCTGCCACTATCTGTTGGAAGATTGGATCTTTGCAGCAACAGGAAGTCAACAAAGCAGTTCTTGACAATAGTCTTGCAAAAAAGACAAAAGGATTCGGTGTTCAAGGTTTCCAGAGGGTTCTTATGAAGAATCCAGTGTGTAGGACGCACCCTGCTGGTTCCGTTCCATCCACAGTTGTGTCATCTTCAGCAGGAGCGGATCTTGGTTACTTCTTTGGGCGTGAACACCAACTTTGGGAGATATTATTTCTCTGGATCAGGTATAATCCTTCCTGTTTCTTTTTGGTTCAGATCTGGTTTGTTTATGGTTCAAGTAGGATCCTTGAATAATGTATTCTAAATTTAGGGAATGCGATTCCTAGCTGGAAGAAGGTAGGAAAGTTTTTGAAATTCGCCCCCCCATTCCGCACCCTTCTTGGCGTCCATTAGATGGATCCTACAATTCTTTCAGTGGTATCAGAGCCAGGTTCGAATCTTGAACCAAAAGAAAATCAGATTTAACCCTGCGCAGATGAACAAAAAATGTTCTGCCAAGATCTGCGCAGATTGATTTCTTTTTTTTTTCCAAGAAATGGTTTCTTGTTAAGGGCGTTTGATCTGAAATTAATTTTGTTAAATCCAAAAATTTATTTAGATTTTTTCTTTATTTATTTTTGATTTAATGGACTGTTCGAACCTAGAGATCGCAGTGCAGATTTGGTGCAGATAATCTGCACACCCTTTTTTCTTCCTTTTATTATTATTCGGTCTGTAAATAATTTTTTTTTATTTTTCTAGACCGAATGTATAGGATTTGATCAAGAATGTAATTAATTAATAGAAATAGCATTTCTGTTTTATTTATTTTCTTGATTAAAGAAGGAAGAAGATGGCGGCGCTGGAGATTCGCAGATGGAGAAATCGCCTACTGCGATTTACAGTTTATGAAACTGTAACTTTTGTGTTTAACCTCTGTTTTGCAGGTGGTACGAACAGTCCATATTTTTTATTTGTGATTGTCTAAAATCAAAAATCATTAATTTCAAATCTCTCATGAATTAATTCTTGAATTGAAAATCAATTTTGGACCATTTCGGACTAGATTGGACCAAAACTGTTTGGACCGAATCTGAGATTCGAAAGGGGCTGTTTTTCAGTCCATTTTTCTCACTGGTTATTCCAAATCTGATGTTCAATTACAGGGATTAATTCGGCGCACCTGTAAAGCCTAGTTTTAAAGGGTTAAAACTACAAAAGCCCATTATTCTGAGAAAAGTTGTATGGGTCGAACTGCTAACTGCTATTCAGCCCATACACCTAGTAAACATTAATTGTTAATGCTTTAGGTTTTTAAATGGGCTATTCAATGGGCTTCACAGTAGTTAATTGATTGGATCAATTCTTCCTTTACATGTGATGTTTGGATGTATGATGTGCTGCGACCATGGGCCATAAGCACTTGGCCCATGATAATTCGTTAGTGGCTCTTGTGCACACCATGGCTGAATGCACATCATTTCCATGGTGTCCCTTAAGGTCATTGGATGACCCCTCTCTACTTGGTGGGCCCCACAACCCTGAAAATGGATGCATACGAAACCCCTATCCGATTGAGGCCCACCAGAAATCTGGCTTTATGAAAGCCAATGGGAGCCACTTTGGTTTAACCTAAATTAAAACTAGGGCGTAAATTTTGTTCCCTCCAAGCAAATATGAGTGCGTGTGATAGGGAGATCCATTTGATGGACTCTCTAAAGGCCTTCCGTCATTAGCACAATGATGGGTCCATCAATAATGAGGAAACGCACCATAAAATTGGGCTATCCATTTGCTGTTGGATCTGTTAGAGTGTTTCATTAGATGATAGGGGCGTCATAGACCGATGTGGGAGAGGCTTCACCAGAAAATGGGAACTCTCTCACGGTACCTTGGCGTAACCTGAATATGATGGGTGTGCACTCACTGGACAGAAAGGTTTACCTGAAAACGGCTCTGAACCTTGTCTGACAGAGGCCAAAGGGAAACTCATCTGATGAGTGAATATAATCCGTCACAGAAAGGTGGTGGGGTTATGCAGCTGAAATAGTTGGCTTGACGCACCCAATGTGATTTCCCACATTTCCAGAGACATTCCGTCATCTCCGTCACTGAGAAGGGAGGGAAAATCTCAGAGACGAACAAATGGGAATGGAACATAGATTAAAAACCATATCTATGTAGGTAACATGAATCAAACTAAGGTTGTGGACTAACGTTTTTGCTGTTTTATCAGAAAATGGCAAACGGTCAATTTGCAAAGCTTCTAGATGATAACAAGCTTAAGGGCCCAAACTATGCCGACTGGTACATAAATCTTATGTTGGTCCTAACTTCTGAAAAGTTAGATAAGGTGGTGAAAAATCCTGCCCCGGAACGTCCGAGTGATAGGGCTTCTGAGGCCCGTAGGAGGGACTACCAAGATTGGGAGGATAAGAACTCCCTAGCCCGCTGCTTTGTCATTGCCTCATTAGACAACTCAATACAGAGGTAGTTCGATCAGATCAAACTAGCTAACGACATATTGGACAGTCTAAGAACAATGTATGAAGATCAGAACCTTTCTACTCGACAGAAGGTCCTGAAATTGTTCATGACCGCACAGATGTCCAAGAGGCAGAAAGTTCATGACCATTGTCTTCGGATGATGGGATACATTAACGAACTTGAAGCCCTTGGATCCGGGCTAGATCTTGGCATGCAAGTGGATGCCATTCTGAATTCTTTGCCCTCTTCTTTCAATGCGTTCACTATGAACTACAATATGAATAAGCTAAATGTCAGTGTCCAGGAACTCAGCAATATGTTGCAGAGGGCCGATGATCTTTTAAAGAAGGATGAGCCTGTGGTTATGCTTGCTGAAGCTAACAGATCGGGCAAGAAAAAGAGAAAGGCAAAGAAGCCCCAGAAGAAAGCTGCCAAACCCAAGAAGCAGAAGAAGAACAAGGCATCGGATGTCTGTCACTTCTGCAAACAGACCGGCCACTGAAAGAGGAACTATCCTACCTACCTGGAATCTAAGAAAGGTAACATCAAAACTTGTGTCATAGAAACTAATATGTTAGTTACTTCTGTGTCCTGGTGTGTTGACTCCGGGGCTTCAACTCATGCGTGTAACTCACTGCAGGTGTTCAAAGTTAGCAGAAGATTGAGTGATGGCGAAGTGACACTTTTCTTGGGAACGACTGCAAGTGTTGCAGCTGCGGCGATAGGAACCGTAGAATTTGTTAAACGGAATAACAAATTCATCGCATGCGGGGAACTAGAGAATGGTCTCTATGTTCTACATCCCTCTCTAGAAACTAACCTAACCGAAACTACGTCGGTCGAAAATCACAAGAAAAGGAATCGTGATACAGTTAATCCCACGTGCCTCTGGCATTACCGACTTGGCCATATCGGTATTGACCGAATCACAAGACTGGTAAAGGATGGTCCTTTGGATTTTCTAACCGTAGAAAATCTTCCCACTTGTGAGCCTTGCCTACAAGGTAAGATGACTAAGCGGCCATTTGACGGTAAGCCTGAAAGATCTGGAGGCACACTTGACCTAATACATACTGATGTATGTGGTCCCCTGAGTGTTAGGACACGGAATCAACACGTGTACTTCATCACCTTTACAGATGATTTTTCACGATATGGTTACGTGTACCTAATGAGACACAAGTCTGAATCCTTTGAAAAGTTCAAAGAGTTCAGACAGGAAGTCGAGAAACAGTTAGGGAGAGAAATTAAGGCCCTTCGATCGGATCGAGGTGGCGAGTATCTCTCTGACGAATTCAGGGACTACTTAAAGGACAATGGGATAGTGTCACAACTAACTCCTCCTGCTACATCACAACTCAACGGTGTTTCAAAGAGGAGGAATAGGACCTTGTTGGACATGGTCCGGTCAATTCTCGTACGCTCAGAATTACACACATCCTTTTGGGGATATGCATTAGAGACTGCTATCTACTCGTTGAATCGGGTTCCAACCAAATCAGTTCTGAAAACTCCATATGAACTATGGACCGAAAGGAAGACAAGTGTAAGACACTTGAAGATTTGGGGTTGTCCTGCACACGTTAAAAGAACAAGTGCAAACAAGTTGGAATCCAAAACCAGTCGTTGCCTATTTATAGGCTACCCAAAGGATTCAGTGGATTAGCTATTCTATGACCCAAGTGAGCAGAAAGTGTTCTGCAGTCGAAACGCCCAATTCTTAGAATATGAATACATCATGGACACTAACCGTCAGGAAATAGTTCTTGATGAGGAGAGCTCACGAGTAGTGGGAGATGTCCCACAAGTTCCAAGTAATGACCAACCTAGAAGGTCCACCCGGGTATCCAGACCACCAGTCCGATATGGTTATGACCAAGATACCTACGTGGTGGAAGCCTTGACTAGTGAAGAGGATCCCGTGACTTACGCGGAAGCTATGTTAGACATAGATTCCCAGAAGTGGGTGGAGGCCATGAGAGTTGAGATGGACTCGATGGAGACCAATGGAGTATGGACTCTAGTAGATCCGCCCTCTGGGGTAAAAGCAATTGGCTGCAAATGGATTTACAAGAGGAAGAATGGCCCCGATGGCAGGATTGAGACCTACAAAGCTCGCTTGGTGGCGAAAGGGTATACTCAGAAAGAATGCATCGATTATGAGGAAACATTTTCGCCCGTGGCCATGCTTAAATCCATTAGGATCCTTCTAGTTGTAGCAGCATACCATAACTACGAGATTTGGCAAATGGATGTCAAAACCGCATTCCTGAATGGAGATCTTAGTGAAGATATCTACATGCAGCAACCACAAGGCTTTATTGCTGCTGGTCAAAAACACATGGTATGTAAACTCAACAGATCCATATATGGACTTAAGCAGGCTTCTAGGAGTTGGAACATCCGTTTTGATTCTGCCGTCAAAACGTTTGACTTTGAGCAGAATCCGGATGAGCCCTGTGTTTACAGGAAATCCAGTGGGGATAAGATTACTTTTTTAGTACTGTATGTGGACGATATCCTACTCATTGGGAATGATGTAGGAATGTTGACTTTGGTCAAGGTATGGCTGTCACAGCAGTTCTCCATGAAAGATCTTGGAGAAGCTTCATATATACTGGGTCTTCGACTCTATAGAGATAGATCGAAGCGGATAATTGGATTATCCCAGGCTGCTTACATTGACAAAATTGTCAAAAGGTACAGCATGGAAAACTCCAAGAAAGGAAATGTTCCTTTCAGACATGGAGTAACTCTCTCCAAGAAGATGTCTCCCAAGACTTCTGAGGAGATTGAGGGCATGAGAGACGTTCCCAATGCCTCAGCCGTAGGGAGCATCATGTATGCCATGTTGTGCACTCGCCCGGACATAGCTCAGGCGGTGAGTGTGGTAAGCAGATTCCGGGCTAACCCAAGGCAGGAGCATTGGACTACTGTGAAGAACATACTTAAATACCTTCGAAGGACAAAAGAGTTTTGTCTGCTATTCGATGGTAGTTCACTACAAGTTCTGGGGTATACCGATGTCGATTTCCAGTCGGATCCAGATGATAGAAAGTCTACGTCTAGGTATGTTTTCACGATAGGATGTGTGTTGTTTGCTGGAAAAACAGCAAACAGGGGTCCACTACAGACTCCACAACCGAGGCCGAGTACATTGCCACAAGTGAAGCTACCAAGGAAGTCGTGTGGATGAAGAAATTCATACACGAATTGGGAGTGATTCCATCCAGCACATCACCCATCCCGTTGTTGTGTGACAACAATGGAGCGATCGCCCAGGCTAAAGAGCCTCGGGCCCACTCGAAGTCAAAGCACATCGAGAGGAAGTACCATGTACTGCGGGAGATCGTTGGTAGAGGGGACGTCCTAATTTAGAAGGTAGCATCAGCGGATAATGTGGCAGACCCATTGACTAAGCCACTAACACAGAAGGTGTTTGAGAAACACGTGGAAAGTATGGGACTCCGGCTTGTACCGGATTGGACCTAAGTGCAAGTGGGAGCTGTTAGACAGTCTTGTATGCCCTTAGCTTCAATCGGATTTGATGTGCTTTTGTTATTTAGTGGAAATAAATTAAAGTGCATGTTTGATTCATGTTGTTTGATGTAATTCTGTGTAAGACCCTAAAACTGAACACTTATAGAAACTTGTGTTAGTTTTAAATGTTCACAGCCATTGGATAAGTCTGGGGAGATTTATCCTGCCAAGGCTGATACTGATGTGCCACCAAGTGTTGGGATGGCTTGTTTTGGCCATTAGGGTAAAACCCAAGGCACATGCAGTATGGGATTGCTTGAACCCTTGAACCGGACCAGATTTCCAGTGTTGCCCTAGACCTTGGAGGCAGATGGGCAAAACTGGAAAGTTACACCTGACCCCTAGACTCGATTATGACACATCACTAGGTGTCGGATCGGGTTGTCTTTGATGTGTCAATCAGTGAGATCCTTAGTGGGGGTCAAAACCTAGACATGTTGGGGCAGTCTGAGAATTCATCTGAGTGAGTGGTCATAGTGGCAGGATCAGCCCCTTTGTCGGACAATGGTAATGATCGGGAATGCACTCTCTGATGGAAACCAAACTACCGGTAGTTGATTTCAATCGTTGGAATTTTGTTTTGCAAAAATAAGATATATATATATATATATATATATATATATATATATATATATGTATATGTACGATTTCAAAAGACTTGCAAAAGGTTTTAAGTCCCGGGATCCATGTGAGTAGAGAGTGTGGCACTGTTCCTTGCAGCCGAGGGAGAGGTCTTCTCTTGTCGGGCAGTGCTTGATCATTAAGGGCTGAGAGGTTGAGTGTAAGACCATTTAGGATATTACCTGATGGGCTAATCTTGCACCTGCCCACAGTCCTTGGGTTTTTATAAGATGGCTTGGCCCAGGGACCACTTAATGTAAGTGTTGGGCCCATAGGGTCCATGTGATGGGCTCAAGGGGGTCACTGAGTCTTTCAGTGAATTCGGCTGGGCCTTATAATAAAGGCTGGGCCGAACCCATGTAGCTGGTGTGTAGATCAATGCTTGGGTCCCACGCCATACAAAGAAGCCCAATTGGGCAACAGGTTGCAAACTGGTTAAACACTGAACACTTAATGGGCCAAAAGCCCATTTCGAACTGGGCTGATATTTTCATCAGTTCATGGGGCGAATCTGAGATTAGTGTTAGTAAAAGGATTGGGTCATTGACCTTATCCACTCTAAGAGACCAAATTCAAATTAGATTTGAATTTGGTAACCTCCTGGTAAGATCATGAGTTAACTAACTTAATCTGTAGATAGGATTAAGATTAACCTCTATCCAAATACTGATTTGGATTGGGATAACTGCCAAAAATATTGGGAGGTTTCTTAATCAAGAAAAAGAGAAAACCCAGTAGAAATATCAAATTTCGAACTAAGGGTTTTGAGAGAGCAAGAAACACATCCTGCAATCTGAGATTTGATCTCTCATAGACTCCAGAGAGAAGAGACAATTCTGCCCTCTTCATCCCTGGACTTCTCCTCCTTCAGCTGCCGCCACTACCTGTTGGAAGATTGGATCTTTGCAGCAACAGGAAGTCAACAAAGCAGTTCTTGACAATAGTCTTGCAAAAAAGACAAAAGGATTCGGTGTTCAAGGTTTCCAAAGGGTTCTTATGAAGAATCCAGTGTGTAGGACGCACCCTGCTGGTTCCATTCCATCCACAGTTGTGTCATCTTCAGCAGGAGCGGGTCTTGGTTACTTCTTTGGGCGTGAACACCAACTTTGGGAGATATTATTTCTCCGGATCAGGTATAATCCTTCCTGCTTCTTTTTGGTTCAGATCTGGTTTGTTTATGGTTCAAGTAGGATCCTTGAATAATGTATTCTAAATTTAGGGAATGCGATTCCCAGCTGGAAGAAGGTAAGAAAATTTTTGAAATTCGCCCCCCCATTCTGCACCCTTCTTGGCGTTCATTAGATGGATCCTACCATTCTTTCACATAGTGCCTGTTTGCTTGAGGTTGATTAACTCACCTAGTGGGTTGCTCGTCAATGGAGGCCCGAACCTGAGGAGTAGGACTTGAATTGGTCCCAGCTGAGCTCTGGTTCCTCCTGCTCCACTCGGTAGAACCAGAGTTGTGCTTCCTCCGTTAGATGGAATGTGGCCAGACTGACCTTGTCTCTTTCCTCCGTACGCTGATTGCAAAAGAATTGTTCACAACGGTATAGCCATCCCAATGGGTCTCCGCTGCCGCTGTACAAAGGGAACTCCAGCCTACTATACTTGGGAATGACTGCTGCTGCTGGGGCGACGATCTAACGTCCACCGACTGATTCCGCCAAATCTGGTCGGCGGCTGTTGGTGGTTGTTGTCCCTTCGGGGCTCCTCTCCCTGTTGGAGAAATATGACTCTAGCAAGCAACGAAGCTCCCGGACATCATCCTTGACTTCTCGTACTTCTGCGTGGTTCTCCAGTCGGTGCTCCAATTCGTGGACCCTGGATGACAACTGCTCCAAATCGCCCATGACGTTTGGCTCTGATACCAAAATGTTATGGGCCTGGGCGTAGGATCTCGTCACGGGTCGGTCCACGGGGAGAACCTCTAGCTTCCCCTTGCCCCTCCCTTTGCGTGCAGACCCTATCGTGGCGACCTAAGGGGTGATTTGTCCAAGAGATCACCCTAACTCTCCTCAACTCTTCTCTTGACTGAAATTCTTGGACGCCTTACTCTCTAGTCACAGCTCCTTAAATAGGAGATTACAAGAGGTGAGGGTCCTCCTTGTAAGAAGACTCCTTGTTGAATTCGACTACTTACAGATAAGACTCCTAATTTGGGAAGGATAAGGCTTCCCTAAGATAAAACAAACTCCTACTGCTCTTCTAATAAATAAAGTAAGAACAGATAAGAACAGATAAGAGAAACTGCTAAAGATAAGTTGTTGCTGGCTAAGGATAAGATAAGCTGCTGCCCACGTGGGCCTCGCATCATTGCTGCTGCCGACAGCGGTAAGCCTTCCCCACGAACGCATCCACAACAAATTCATCTTCCTTATCTCTGGTATACTAATGTAATTATTGAAGCGGATATTTTTCTAGATTTTGAAATCTTTTCACATGTCATCCCCATATAGTTGGGATAAGGCATGGATGATGATGGTGATGATGATATTAATCACATGACTTTTCTAAACAAAAAGCAATCACTTGCAACTTGAAATCCCCAAATTTATCATGCATGTGTTCCTCATAGTATATGGTAAACCTACACAATAATCCTTGAAAAGAAAGGTGAGTGTATTTCCAAAAGAGAATATACAATATGGTGTTTCTTGCTAAATTAAGTTTTAACCATTAGAAAATTTAGGATTATTTCTAAGTTTATGTTATACCTCTTTTCCCTTTTAATAAATTCAACTTTTAAGATTGTTCTTTTTTGGGAAAATAACAATAAAAAATTGTTTAGTCTTATATTTGGACTTTCTTGTTAGACAATGTATGCCCTCAGCTGATCAGCTCCAACCAAACTGATGTAATTTGATATTTATTATTGAATGTAATCAAAGCATTGTTATTTCATGTGTGTTTTGGTGTGTTTCTGTGATTTACTCCTTTAAGTTGGACATTTATGAGACTCAGCTTAACTTAGAATGTTCTCAACAATTTAATAAACTTGATGAGTTTATCATGTCAAGTCTAACACGATTGTACTACTGGACTGGTGGAGCAGTTTGTATCAACTATTAGGATTAAACCTAAGGTACAATGAGTGGGTGTTTAGGAAAATACCATACATGGACCATGTCCCGTTATGCCTTAGACCTTAGAGATTATGGGCAAAATTGTAAGGTTGCACTCAACCCCAAACTTGATAATGATACTTCACTAACTCTTGGGCTAAGGTGCTTTTGATATGCCAACTAGTGAGATCCACTTAGGGTTAAATACCTGAGTATGTTGGAGCTGTTTGGAATAACACTTGAGTGGATGAACATCATGATACCAAGGATTAAAGCATCGTTATCGAGTATCGTATCTAACCACTCAGATACAGATGTGGACACAAATACGCTTTGGAAACGCATGGATATGGATGAAAAATATGGATATGCCAAAAAATGCATATAAATTCCATAAATATATTTATAACATTATTTTTAAGATCAAAACAACCATAATTAATGTATAAATACATAAGAAATGTATATTCTAAAGGTATATGTGAAGAAATATACTACAATTAATATAGTGGGATGCATACAAATCATAAAATTTTATTGATAATGTATCAATCAAGAATCCTGGAACATATTATATATATATATACAAATTAATAGATGCACAAAGCTATTATTGTGTTATTTTCTATTGAATTTCAAGGCACAAAACATATGCAACTATTATATGTGAATTATTATATCGATTATTTTATAGCGAGATGCATAGAAATCATAAACATTCATTGATAATGTATCAATCAAGAATCCTGGAACATATTATATACTTTTTTACAAATTAATACATGCACAAAGCTATTATTGTGTTATTTTCTACTGAATTTCAAGGCACAAAGCATATGCAACTATTATATGTGAATTATTATATCGATTATTTTCTATTTTACTATTTTTAAATTTTAATTTTTAATATTAACCAAAAGTCAACTAAAAATTAATTCTCGAATGTTTAGTTAACAATATTTTTATTTTTGTAAACAATAAACATATTATTATAAAATGTAATTAAAATATCAATTAATCATTTATAAAAATATATAATATTAACTTCAAATATATCAAATATATTAAATTTTCTAAGATACATATCATATGCAAATTCATAATTTTTAACTACTAAAATAATTATTCCATTATTAATATTTTTATTTCCATAAATTTTGAAATAAAAAATCATTTTTTGATATAAATGTAGATTAATAGATTTGACAAATTCAATTTATATTATATTCTCGATGTTTTTGTAAATAATATTTTATAAAATTTTAAGATGCATATCATGTTCAAATTTATAAGTGTTAAGTATTAAAATAATTATTCTATTATTAATATCTTTATTCATATAAATTTCTTGAGATTAAACAATTTTTTTGATATAAACGTGGATTTAAGAAATTATTTATTCTATTAGTTTATAAAATATTAATTTTGAATATTATTTTTTTATTTTGCTGAAATTGTTAAATACAAACACATGTTATTTGTTCGCATTACATGTGGAGACTAGAATTCAGAAAATATTATTTTATTTCGTTCATTTTCATAAGGTGAAAGGTGGCCTAGTGGACCAAGGACGCAGATAAGGCTTTAACGTTGGGTGATTTACGTTCGAAACACTCCAATCGCATTTTTAACAAATAAACGCGCGAGAAACACATCAATTCGTATCGTCCCGTATCAGTGTGTATCGGTCGATACAACACAATACAGGCCAATACAAATGTGTATCGCTCTGATACACGTGATTCAGGGGATACGGGTTTAGTCGTAGTGTACCCCTATCCCTTCTGGTTGATACCGATACGATACGCCTCATATCGGACGTATCATATCAATATTTAAATCCTTGTGTGATACCGAACATTGCTTTACACTCTCTCTGATGAAAACCTAAAAATAAAATTGTCGATGGTGGATTTCAACTTCTTTTGAGATCAATTTGCAAAAGGTATTTATATCTATAAATATTTTATTTTATAAAAGGATTTGCAAAAGGTTTTAATCCTAGGATCCATCTGAGCAAAGGGTGTGACACTGCATCTTCTAGTCAAAGAAAAGGTCCTCTATGGGTAGTGCTGTAGTAATGTAATGATATTATTGGTTGAAGGGTTGAGAGAAAGCATCCAGTTGGGCTAAACCTGATGAGCACTTTTCTCATGTTAAACCATTGGGTTTGGGTTCATAGGATGGCTGAAACCTAAACTCCACTTGTATTTAAGTGTTGGGCCGATTCTAAGCCCAATAAGATTGGGTGAACGGCTCACTAGGTCTTTCTACTGAATTCAGCCCATGTATTTTAATGCATGAGCCAAACCCATATGATTGATTTGAGAGCTTAATGGGTCCCATGCCATATAAGGTTCAGGTCAAATTGACCAGTCAAAGAGTGATAAAATCAGATTACTTAAGAGGTTGAATTAGACTCCAACAAGACTAGTTTGACTAGGAAGTTAGTTAGAGTGTATAGGTCAAATTAGGAAAGTACCTTTTTGTCTCACACTCCTAAGTAGTTAGGATAATTCCCTAATCAGCAGGTTTCTATTTCAGTTAGAAATCAGTTGGGAAACTCTTTTTAGGCCTCTAGAAGTTCAACTCCGTTTAAGACAGAATGTAGGAGATTAGAGAGAGACATTATCACAAAATTGTCTACCCAAAAACCCTAATTCAACCAAGGCTGAAAGGAAACTCTTTTTCTCTTTCTCCTGTGTTTTCTAGCAAAAACATCAACCTTTTGAGTGATCAAAAGCTGCACAATTTTGGAGATTTGATCCGTCCATAAAGTGCACAAGATCAACATCAAGTTCTCACTACTTTGATCAGATCGAACTCCAATCTTGGACCGCGCCATCCTCAGCTTTGGAGGGCAATTTTGGTTGAAGGCATCTTACACCACTTTGGGAGATGTGCTTGTGGCATTCGAATCAGGTAACATTCTACCCAATCTCTGAAACAAAAATTGATGATTATTCTAGACAGACCCTAGGAGAGAAAATTTTTCTCTCATAGAAATTCGATTTCCTCTATGTTGGGTTGATTCAAGATTAAAAAATTACACCTTTCCACCCAGTAAGGTCCACCTTTTTGAGCTAAGATCAGTCCATTCTTCATTCCTATCATTTTTCTTAGTATCATAACTACAATATATTTAGCAACTGATTAGTTTTGACCACCATATTTAATGGTCTCACAAATTACATATGTTGCACTTCCAGAGTAGTTTTCCATTTAATGGTAGGAAATGCTATTATTACTTTATTTTTGGATAAGTAATGCTACTATTCTTATGGGTGCCCTATTTGATTAGGGAAGACCAGTGGACGAGTCTCACACCAACGTGTGGTCTGGGGAGGGACAATGTACATAGACTTCCCCCTATTTGATTGATTAATTTAAATACCAGTTTATATGGTGAAGCATGCAGGCATGTCAGTGGGTCGGGTAAGTGGTAAACCCACATTGACCTGTCCCTAATGAATTAGGATTAGATCAGGTTCTTAGTCAGGTTCAGGTTGTACTTGCCCCATGCCAAACCCAGCCCGTTGGTGCTATTAGACAGTGTATGCCCTCAGCTCCGATCAGACTAATGTATTCTAACTTTTGTTATTGAATGAAATCAGATCATTATTATTCATTATTATTCATGTGCTATTAGACAGTGTATGCCCTTAAAGGCTTAAACTAAACATTTATGAGACTTATGTTAGTTTAAAATGTTCTCCATCGTTTGATAAACTTGGAGAGTTCATGTCAAAGCTACCACTAATGTATTGTCGATTTGGTGGAGTAGTTTGTCTTAACTACTAGGGTTAGACACAAGGTACAATCAGTGGGTGTTTGCTGAAATATTGAACAAAGACCATTTCTAGTTGTGCTTTAAATCTTGAAGACAAATGGGCAAAACTAGAAAGTTGCACTCAACCCAAGACTTGATAATAATACTGCACTAGGTGTTGGACTGGCTACTTTTAGCATACTTGGGTATGTTAAAGCAATTTGGATTATCACTTGAGTGGGTGATTATTGTGATAGGATTAGCCACTTTGTCTAATAAATAAAATATCCTAGATTACACTCTCTCTGATGGAAACCTAAAATTGTTGGTAGTGGATTTAAATGTGTTTTGAGACCAGTTTGCAAAATGCATTTACATTTATGAATAGATTATTTTATGAAAAGGGTTTGCAAAAGGTTTTGATCCTGAGATCCATTTGGGTCGAGGGTGTGATACTACATTTTGCACTCAGGAAAGAGGCCATTCTTTATGAACACTATATAGATATTATGGGCTAAGATGTTAGAGCAAACGGCCATTTAGGCTATGTCGACTTCTAATCAAATCCAAGTAATAGAAATCCACATATGGATATATCTTTATGTTGAGATCTTGTGTGGCCGATTGGAGAAGTAGCAAACAGGGGCTCATAGTAGATTCCACAACAGAGGCAAAGTACATTGTCATAAGTAAGACTGCCAAGGAAGTAGCATGAATAAAGAAATTCGTCCAAAAGCTATAAGTTGTACCTTCCGGCACATCACCCATTTCACTGTTGTATGACAACATTGGAACCATTGCCCAAGCTAAAGAATTGAGAGCCTACTCGAATTCTAAGCACATTGAGAGGAAGTATCATATTCAACAAGAAATAATTGGGAGAGGGGACATCCAGATTGATAAGTAGCATTAACGAAGAATGTGGCAGACCCATTAACTAAGCCACTAACACAAAAAGTGTTTAAGGGACATTTGGATACTATAGGACTATAGCTTGTACCTGATTGAACCTGAGTGCAAGTGGGAGTTGTTAGACAACTTATGCCCTTAGCTCCAATCAAACTGTTGTCTTTTGACTTTTGTTATTGAATAAAATCATATCATTATTATTCCATGTGTGTTTTGGTATGGTTCTATTTATTACCCTTAAACTGGACATTTATAAGACTTATGCTAGTTTAGAATGTTCTAAACTGCTAGGGTTTACCTAAGCAATGATTTAAAAGGCGTGCCTAGGCACACAGGCGAGGCACATTTTAGGGTATGCACCTTGCCTAGGTCCTAGTCACAGCCCTTTCAAAAGGCACACACCTGCTGCACCTTGCACCTCAGCCCAAGCGTGCGCCTTTTGAAAAATTGTCGCTTTTTTGCTTTTTTTCAACATAGCAGCTGGGCCAGGGGCTCCGCCCCCAGACCCCCATGCCACGACCTCGAGGCAAGCCCAAACAAGTCCATGTTAGGTGTTAAATTCTTAGTTCTCACACAAAAAATAATGAATTTGTAACTTCCATTGCCTTTTAAGAAGATATTTTATTGTAATGAATGAATGAACAACATTAGCAAATAGAGGGTTCTCAGAGCTTCAGACCGATAAAAGAGTTGAATTTTGAATTCCACAATTCTTAGACCGATGAAAGAGTTAAATTTCACATTTGTAAACCCAACAAGGTTTGACCTTTTTGGACAAAAATCAATCCTTCAACAGGTGCCATTGCAAATATTTGTAACTATAGCCTTGATTGAGTATAGATATACTATTTGTGGGGACAGGTTGGGTTGGGTTCAGGTTCCATTTTATTTAGATGGGTTGGGTTGGAGACTTGGAGTATCTTCAGGTCAGGTTTGGATTGAGGTGAGCCTGTACCAAACCCGACCCATTGACATCCTTAGAAGCAAGAATGTAGATGGTATGGAGTTCTGGAGGAGCAAGCATAGAAACCACATGTAGAGAAATGAGCCTTAGCCACTAAATATCCACACACAAGAAAAGACAAAATACCCACTCTGGACTCAAAGGCACTATGCACACAAAATCACATGACGCTAAGGAATACAAAAGGTAAACATGGAAAGAGAAAACAAGAAGATATACACTGCCTCTGCATTGTACATTTCCTATAACATCTCAGGACATTGAAAAGCTTCCCTACAGTGAAGATGTGAACTAGGGGACCACACGACATCCTAAAATAATCAACACACATTCAATACCACAAACAGTCAGTTGCCTCTTGCCACACAATTATGATATAGTATTTGACATGTTCCTTATAATTAATAAGCTCCATTCCTACAGGTGAATTGGTCACCAACTAGTTCTACTATCTGGAAACTAGAAATCACACTGAAGGATGTGTGGTCAAAAGGAGTGCACTTTCTGCCGTTCACACCTAATTGCAAAGAGCAAATAGCCAAAATGTAGGCCCTCTCCGTTCCAAAGCACCCACTGAAAAAAGTCTGTTGCACTCCAATCTAAAAACCGCCTTACCCCCCACCCTCCCCAAAAGAAGAAAAAAATAAACATTGGAAGAAGAAAAGCAATAGCAATAAAGGCCTTGGCTTCAGAAACCAGTGACTTCAACAGTAAGAAAACCCATATGGTATTCTGGCGTCAGAACTACATTTTCAGGTATAAACAAATGCATCAACCAAGCAGAAAAATCCGACAATCCATCAAAGCCAGATAAAGAAAACTCCAATTGTGAAAATATGAATGCAACTACCAACAGTATATCAGCTACAATCCCATGTATATTTCATGTCAATTACGGGAAACAAGTTCAAAATTCAAGACCATTAGTAGTAAGACAAACAACACCCGTACGATTGAGCAGAGATGCCATCAGTTAAAATGGTTTGAATCTTGGTAAGAGACACAAAACCATTATATCCAAGAGCAGTAAAAATTAAATCTTTTTTTATAAGGTCCTAAAATCAACGAATGAAAAGAAGGGAATGATTGGCAACCTCTTGTTCCCTCTCGAAGGGCTTTTGCAACGCGAAGTGGAGTCTTCCTGAGACCTTCTCTGCTAGCATCTTCCCCCAGACCCTGCAAAAGAACCTTGACAGCGTCCTCGATAACAGCAGTTCCCTGTCCATTCTCAAGCTCTCCATTGAAATGCTCTTCATCCAAAGCGCCCATTGACAGACAACGAATACCAAAACAACGCTAATCTAAACCAGGATCAGCAAAAACCCACTGAATCAAAACGTTCCAAATTCAAAACCCGGTATTGAAATACGAAGAAGAGTTAGAAAAAGAAGTACCCAGATCAAGAAGAACAAAGCCAGATGACTAAGATGGACCAATCAACCTTCAACCACAGCCAGAGACGTCGAGGAGTTGAAATCAACCCCGCACAAGATAATTTCCCACAACGTCCCACAGGCCACAGCAGTAGCACATACCCAGTTTTTGAAATGGAAGAGAACAACGAAAACAAAAACCGGGTAGGCGGGTAGGGAGATCAAAGACGAAGGCTCCAATTTATAGCTGCAGCCTAAACGCAAGGGCGGAAAGCTGGCGTTGATCTTGAATATGTGGATCGTTTTTCGTTTGCTGTGTCACAACTCTCACCCGAATGCAGGACCCACCAACGAAGGATCTGCGTCGCCAATGTCTTGATAATGGGACCCACATTATTCATCCACCGACCCGACGACCAGGAGATCCGGATCCGGTAGGGAGAAGTACTTGCATTATAGATTGAATTCGGGTCGTATGCTGTGAGATTGTACTAAGAAAAAGGGGTTTTCTGATGGACTCCGGATCTCTGCCCATGCCTATCTACAATACACCACACCACTACCCCCCGTGAATTGAGATAGGTCTTGCTAATGAAGCTGGTGATGCAAGTATACAGTGCGATGAATGCTTTTCTAAGTCAAAGGTCAACAAAACTTCAAGAATTTGACAAATGGGTCCGGATATGATCCTCACACGACCTTACGGAATGTTTCAGCTGCACATGAGCAACATCTCTCATACTGATATTCTCAGTACAGGGTGGGATGTGACGTCAGATTCCAATTCTGAAATAGGACCCACTAGAGATGAAAGTCATTACATATTTGCCGAGTGTTCAAATTTCAAACGATGGGATAGTAGATCTAGTGGTGGGACCATGACGGCCTTTCCTGGAGAAGCCGCGTCCACTGATAGTGCTTAAGCATTATCCTGTTGAGAGAGATCGATCTGACGTGACTGCTAGTTGAGGTCCCCGGCACAGCACCAACCCGAATAAGCTAGAAATAAGTCAATTAGGCAATAATCATATGAATGGGAGTAAGGCCTTGCTTGATAATATAGTATGTGTTTGGTTCTTTTCGTGTTTATTAAAAAAATGAAATAATTGTTTGATTTTATCATTTATCAAATAAATGATAAAAAACTGAAACACTTTATTTTTGTGCATAGGGTATTTGGGGAAATGCCAAATTCTTGTTTCTCTCAATACACCAATGTTTCTTGAAATCAAATGCTGATGTGTCGCACTTTAATGGATATTAATCTGATGTAGAGAGTAAAAAAAATGTTTAAAGTGAAGCCCAACCAAATAACAAAAATAGGAAACGTTTAAAGTAAAAAACATTTAAAGTGAAAAAGTACAAATAAATAGTCACCCATAAACGTAAACGAAACCAAACACCCTCTAAGTGGTTGTTAAAAGAATTATTTGTTGCACAAGTACTTATTTTAACAACCACCTAATACTGTTTGATGACCCACTTGCCAAATCACTTATTTTGATACAAAATGACAATTTTAGCCATTACTTTACTTATACATATATATAATGTTTTTTATATATTATATTATGCATTTCAATGAAAAATGTCACATCATGACAATTGAGAGCCCATGTGAACCCACACCTGAAGGCCATGTGGACACAATTATAATAATAATAATAATAATAATAATAATAATAATAATAATAATAATAATAATAACAGGTCATCAACAACAACAAATAATAAATATTATTGATAAATAATAATAATAATAATAACAAATAATGAATAATATTGATAAATAACAATAATATCATAAGTATACATGTTAATAATAAATCAAAAAATTAAATTTTGATTATTCAAGAAAATATAAAAAACACCACCAATATCCTATATAAAAATAATAAAATAGGATAATACAACAAATTAAAATTCCGATTATTCAAAGAGAATCACAAAAAATACAAAACATAACATAACAAATATTTACAAGTTTTCAAAAAAATAATTCAAACATTGATGAACATACAATTTTTCTATAATTTATGAGGTCTTTGCATGGATTCCTTTGTCGGTTTTATTCAATTTTGCCATAATCTAACTTAATAACAAGAAAGATTTCAGGGGTAATCAATTCAAGAAAAAGAAGTCAAAAAATTACCAAATTCAGCCCAGCTCAACCATGGAAGCAAGAGAGCATAATTTGGCCCAAGTAGTGCAGGTTAATTCCTTGGGAAAACCTAAGGAAAGAAGCCTAGCAAGGAGAAAAATTCGACCCAGCAAGAGGATGCTCATTCTCAGCCCAAATAACAGCCTAGAGTATAGCTAACATGTGTTAAAAAGGAACTTAATTGTAGTATAAATATGAGCCCAAAGGAGCTAGGGGTGGCAACCCTTAGAAGGTTCTTGAAAGAGAGCTCTAGAAGGTTCAAAGGGGGTGTAATACACCCCATTCTAGAGGCTTCAAGAAGGGGCAAGAGCCCCCTTAAAAATCTATATAAGGAAGCCTCTAGAAGGGGGAGAGGTGTTCAATTGCTTGAGATCAAGGCTTTCCCACTCCTTGGGGTTCGAACACCTTGAAGAGAAGAAGAGCTAGGTGCAAGAAGGAGAAGGAAAAGGGCTGAAGGAGTTCAAGCTAGCAAGAAGAGAAGAAGGTGAGTTTGAATTTGGGGAATTTTGATTCAAAGATCTTATGTAATAATTCCTTTTAGATTCATCTTTCTTTGGTTCAAATTCAGCTTCTTTTGATGTAATTTCTTTTCTCTCCCTCTTCCATTCTTTCTTGTTGAATTTAAGGCTGTAAAATTTCATATTAAGTAATCAATTTCTTTCTCATTCGTATGGATCTGATTTGTTCTTGATGTTTCTTGAATAGAGGGTGATTCTAGATCAAATTAGCCAATTTATCTTTCAAAACTCAGATCTGAGATTTGTAAGATCTGAATTGCTTGAAAGAGAATTCAGATCTTCAATTTTTATGTTAGCTAATTTGATCTAATGCTTGAAATTCTTAGAGTGCTTAAGAAAGACTCTAATAATTCAGATCTACTATTCAAGAACTGAATTGCATGCAAAGTTTGAGATAACTTGCACAATTCAGTTGGTGATCAATTCAAATTTGAATTGATGCCTTAGATGTGTTTGAAGAAATGCATGCATGAATGATTAGATTCTTACTAGAGATAGAAGAACCGCCACTCATGCATAGGGTGAACATGCGCTTGAGAGAGGTTGTTCATGACTTTGGGGTTTTACCAAACCAAGGCTCAATCATGGTCTATTTAAATGATTCAATTTGATTGATTTCTAAATCTTGAGATTGATATTAATTGCTTACTCTTCTAACCTGAATTGAAGGCAATTGAGCCAAAGTTTTAGGTAGATTTTAGCTTAGGATTTTAGTTTTTGAATAAAGTTATATTGTGTTGTTAATCAGATAAGAATTGACCAATTTAATATTGGTAGTTGACGATACTCTATTCACTACTTTACTATTTGAACGGCTAGTGCACTTGCTAGTGTTACAATGAGCCACATCAAACATTTCACTAATTATTAATCACAATAACATATACAAAACATAACAAATATTCACATAAAAAATAAAGAAAAGTGCAATAACAAATTAAGAATACATATAAACATTTAACTAAAAATTAATCACAACAAAATATAAAAGACATCACAATTATACATATCAAAAATAGAGAAAAATGCAATCACAAATCAATAAAAATATAAACATTTAACTAATTATTCATACAAAAATCAAGAAAAAAATCTGTAACCCACATATTTCAACATATGTTTGCATCATTTTTAACAAGAAAATAAAAAAAAAATCTATTCATGCATAGGAATCTATCACATAGACAATGCAAATAGAAAAAAAAAAAGCAAATGTTTCGAATTTATCTCTGAAAATAAAAAATCGGTTTTAATCAAAATATTGCACTAAAAATAGTTTTAAAATAAAGACTACAGAGGAGGATGGTTGACCTAATTGTCGTCAGAAAGAGCACAGTGAGAATGTTTGAAATTGCCCAAAAAAATCAAATCTAGTAAAGAGGGTTTCAGGCGTTTAAAATCTAAAAAAAACAAAATATTCAAGAATATATGTAAAAAACAAGTCCAAATGTGTAACCGGACCTGGACACTACCAAGTTTGTAGCTCGTCCGATGGTCGTCGGTCACTCCAAAGGAAGGTACCGCTGCTAGTACGTTCACCCCTGTTCGAGTGAGGAAGAAGGGAGTTTAAGAAGAGACGAGGGCATTCTAGGTATTTAAAAAAATAAACAAGAACTTTTTAATAAGTACATTTTTGGTACTTTTTTACCAAACACCTACAAGTACTTATTTTCCGGTTAATGTGTGGTCTCAACACTTTTACCAAATACTTATAAGAAAAATTACTTGTTTGAAGTGAAATCAATCATGTACTAAAACTTGGGCAGATTGGACATTTTCTTTTTGTATTCAGTGCTATGCACCATTAATAACTCTTATACTCTACATATTTGTATTGATTTCGGGATTTGATTCCGTGTCTTAGAACAAATCAGTTAACACATCAACGAGCTAGCCCTCTATTAATTGAACAGATTGGACCCTATTCCTCGACAACCTGATGGCAAAAGCCTGACGTAAAACCCCACACAAGTCAGGTTGGGTTTCAGGGCTCGGTGGACTTGGGCCGGTAGAGTTGGGTTGAGCTGAGAGTGGTCTGTTTAGGGCACTTAAAGCTTGAACAAAATCCAGCCCAATTTGAAATTGAGCCTGACTTTTATTTAATGTCAAAAAATCCAAGCCCAATCCTGCAAAAGAAAGGGTTGGTCACGCCAGTTTAGGGTAGGCCCATCCATGTTGCTGCACTATATAACGTAGCATTTGCCAGTGATGATTTTGATTTCAGCTATTTTTTGTTTTTGTTTTTTTTTTTTATCAAATTGGAATGGATGATGTGTGAAGCTCTTGAAAAAATCAGAAATGGTTGATGTTCATGCACACACTGACACACACGTGTGTGTATGCGAGAGAGAAAGAGAGAAAGTACAACTTATATTGCCTATTTAGTAGGAAAGCAACTGCCAGCCCATATTAATCTTGTGGACGTGGGTAGGGCTGTTAATGGGTCTGGCAGACCCATTAGTATCAATATGGATATGCAAAAACTGTGTATTAACATCTCTTGAAAGGGTATTTAACCTTAAAAAATGGATACATCCTAACTCTATTGCATATAGGGTATGGGTCTGCATTGAGTATCTTGATTACAATTGGGTTTGGAATATGAATCCAATTTGAACATGGTCATGTGTCATAAGACCCGTATTACATGCAATTGGCTCTACCAAAGTATTGGCTACTTATGGGGCCATACATATCAAGATCCATTCAATCTCAAACAAGCTGAGTTGTATGGATATCTTGCCGCATACATTAACCCTATATTATACTAATAGTGGAGACCCATGCGATATACAGAAAAACCCTATGTCCAATTTGATAATAAAAGATAAAAAGGACATACTAATTTATATAATAGAAATAATTTGTTTAATTATTTGTTCAAATTATAGTTTTCCAAAATAATTTCCTGAAAATGCAATAAATAATTTGGTTGAAAATTGAAAAAAAAATATAACTTTCAATAATTTACAATGAAAATTACATAAATTTTCATTTCCAAAAGTACACTAAATTATAAATAATCTATTTACAACAATATAATCAATAAATACTTAATCCAAAATTATAATATCTTATTTTCCGATATAAATATCTTAATCAGTAATTTCCTTTTCTAGTACATTTGTTTAATTTGGAAAAATATTGAAATTTATTTTTAAATTCTTATTATGTAATTTATTTTTAAATAGTTTATTTACAAAATGGAAATTATATATCTTTTTTTTTTCGAATATAAGTTTATCAATAATTTCCTTTTCCAAAATTTTCCAAAATTATAATCCTTTATCTTCCAATATAAATATCTTAAGCAATGTTTTCCTTTTCAAAATGTGCATCTTTAGGAAATTATTTTTCGATAATCATTCACTACATTTTGAGTAAATTCAATTACTTTTGAATAATTATCTTGATATTATAATTATTAACTAATTATTTTGAATAAATAATTTATGATAATTATTGAATATTTAATTTTCAATTTTTTATAATTATTAAGTATGTTTTAAATTATTTTGAATAATTATTCAAAATTTAGTTTAATGCTAATTTTTTTTTATAATTATGAACTATAATTATTTGGAATGATTAACATTTCAATTAGTTTTATAATTATAATTGGAATAAAACCATTTAAATAATTAACAATTTTATCAAATTATTATTACAATAATTTCTGTTAATTGAGAAAGCAAAGTAGATAACAATCAAATTGAAATGGGATATCCCCTTTGTCGCATTTTCAGATGGGATAATGTGATCCAGTTTTTTAATCGGATCATATTTGGATCACCCCCTATCTGGTCCAACCCTCCTATAACTGTCTATTATTTGATAATTTAAGTAATTATAATTTTATGTGGAAATTATTTTTGTAATTTCTTAAAATTATTATCTATTAATTTAATAATAATTTTTGTTAAAATAATTAGTGCTGTTTTCTGTTTGAAGAACCAATCTAGTTAAATTGAAATGGGTCGAATTTGGGTTCACTTGCATAGAAAGTCCGACCCAAAAACAATGTCTTCATAACTCGAATGACTGCTAGAGGTTCGGTTGATATGGTCTTTGTAAGAGGATTGATGTTGAATCTCACCAAGATGTCATTAGTTTATCTAGAAACCTGTTAAAAAGACCTTTCTAAACACTAAAACCGTCTCGTTCTAAGAACTTCCAACCCTATGGAGTATGGACATCGGAAGTTCTTTCAAAACTGATTTCCAACATGAAAATTACAAAAATAGTAAAGACTGATTTAGAATAAAATAGAGTAGCAGTTTATAGTATTTAAACGGTAAGTATGAAACTGCCTAGATTGCCGAAAAATGGCAAAAATAATGGCATACCTGGGATGAGGCAAAAATACTTGGCAACGTTTGAAATAGAAGTGTCTTTCCTTTCTGGTTATTCTCCGTTCTCAGTTCGAGTGATGAGTCAAATTGTTCGGGTGGTGCCTCAGCTGGCTGAATCTGCAACGTGTTGGTTTCGTGGCCAACAGCAAATGTCATTGTGGCCGCGTCATGAAAAGGCACCCCGAGGAAGCAAAGTCTCACACGGACAAGGACGCACGCGCCCACTAGGGAATGTGGGACTCCCGAGAACTTTGGCGGGCAACCTCATCCCGCCAAGCCCACAAATCTCATCCGACTACAACACGGATGTTTAGCTATTTAAAGGCATCTTCCCCTCGAGGTAAAGAACTTTTGCTCCTCAGCATTATGCTCTCATACCCATTTCTTTGGTTCGGACTAGCTCGCCCTTAACAGCTCGTCCCAACCACTCTCAATCCCTTGTTACTGATTTGAGCATTGGAGTTCCTTCTTGGGAAACAATTCCTCGGGCCTTTGATCCTCTCTATGGTTGCAGACTATCTCGCTGCACAACTTCTTCCTTCCACCTTGGCCTCGTCCAGTTGGCAAGGATTTATCTGATTACGTCCTTAGTTAGGTATACTTCGGATCGGGTATCATCAAATTAGTGTCATATGTGGGAAACACACAAAAAGCCTATTCCTTGTTCTCCCTCTTTTTATGCACGAAAAGCATCCATGTCTAAGAATACAATCGACCACTCTGGTGCTCGCTCCCCATCAAGGGGATCTCACTTATAGCGTAACTCCCTTCCATGGGAAGCTCGACCACAAGCCCAAGTCGATCCTGTCCAATTCAATGCTCCGCAACATAAGGTCGATCACCTCATCACAATGATGGAGGTGTTGGGGCACTAGGGACAAGTCCCCCCAACTGCTTTGCCAGCCACGCAGGTGCCTATGGTAGTTGATCCTTAGACTGAAGACCCCAAAAGGCACCCTGGGAACCAATCGAAGACTAAGACCGAGCACAAGCAATCCCAGATGTCTTGAAAATCTGATTCCCAACCTTGGACCCAAGCCAATGAAACTCACACTCAGTCCCACCATGCCAAAACTTAACTCTGCCAAAGAGTGGCTCGGCCAATGTTCACACCACCAACAACTACAGATTTCATTTGTTGAGTATAGCTCCGCCCGAGATCGATGAGCAATGCCCAAGATAGCAAAATCTGCAGACATCGGTTAGGCCAACTGGGACATGAAGATCAGGAACCTACAAGAAAGGTTGGACGAGTTAGAACATAGCCAGATTGACCGCAATACGATCCTACTGGCAACTCGTCCTATGGAGTAGTGCCCTACAAAGGAAATGGTCTTCACACAAGAAGTCGTAGATGAGCTCCCTCTTTTTGGGTGGCGATCCTCACAATTTGAGAAGTATGATGGGACATCGGACTATAGCGACCACCTTGAAGGATTCAAGGCTATAATGATGTCGCACGACTCATCTGGGGTCTCATGTGCAAGGCTTTTGTTGCGACTCTCCAAGGCATGGCCTGTGCATGGTTAACCACCCTTCCCCGTAGTCCATTGCCTCATGGGAACAGCTTGAAGGATAATTCCTGGTGCAATTCACAATTACCCATCAACATTGGAAGACCTCGGCTAGCCTTGTGTAGGTATGATAAACAGAGGATGAGATGCTGGGGGATTACTTGACAAGGTTTAACACTGAGGCCCTCCAAGTCTAGTTCTTGGACTAGTCAGTAGCTGTCGCTGCCATTATAAACAAGCTATGCTCATCTAGGTTCAACTTTTCTCTAGAGAAGAACCCTCCCCCACTCTGACTGCTCTCATGACACACACACAAAAGTACATGAACACTGAAGAATCCCAACCGTTGTGCAGATGAGAGGAGGAAGCTTGGAACGACCAAAAATGTTGAGATAAGGATGATGGAAAGACAATTTGCGGTAGCAAGAGGCCGAACCATCGAGACCCCCACCGCTGACATATCACAATTTCACCCTACTCAAACACATCATGAACCAACCTAGAAAAAGTCTTCGATCGAATGTATTCCGCAATCTTTAGACATGGATTTTTTGGCCAAGTGTTAGATAGTTTTGTATGCCCTTAGATTCAATCAGAATGATGTACATTATGAGTTTATTGTAAATGAATAAAAGTACATATTTGATTCATGTTCCCTTGGTATGTTTCTGTGTAATACCCTTAAACTG
This sequence comes from Nelumbo lutea, assembly GCF_056320005.1. Classification (NCBI taxonomy): domain Eukaryota; kingdom Viridiplantae; phylum Streptophyta; class Magnoliopsida; order Proteales; family Nelumbonaceae; genus Nelumbo; species Nelumbo lutea. Next base: position 64,126,942 of record NC_142686.1, on the reverse strand, counting down.
GACACTTAATGAGACTCGTGTTAGTTTAGAATGTTCACAGCCAGTGGGTTGGTCTGGGGAGACCTATCCTGATAAGGCTGACACTGATGTGCCACCAAGTCGGTTGGGGTGGCCTGTCTTAACTGCCAGGGTGAGACCCTAGGCACATGCAGTGTAGGATCAATTGAATATTTGAAACGGACCAAATTTCCAGTATTGCCCCGGACCTTGGAGATTAATGGGCAAAACTGAAAAGTTACACCGGACCCCTAGACTCGATTATGATACTGCACTAGGTATCGGATTGGGCTGCATTTGATATACCAATCAGTGAGATCCTTAGCGGAGATCAAAGTTAATGATCGGAGTCTGAGAATTCATCTGAGTGGGTGATCATAGTGATAGGATCAGCCCCTTTGTCAGCCAAAGGTAATGATCGGGGATGCACTCTCTCTGATGGAAACCAAGACTACTGGTAGTCGATTTCAATCGTTGAGATTTGTCTTGCAAAATATATTTTATATGAGATATAAAAGTATATATATATATATATATATATATATATTATGGTTTCTAAAATATTTGCAAAAGGTTTTAATTCTCGGGATCCATATAAACTGAGAGTGTAGCACTGTTCATTGTAGCCGAGGGAGAGGTCCTCTCTTGTCGGGCAGTGTTTGATCATTATGGGCTGAGAGGTTAAGTGTAAGACCATTAAGGATAATACTTGATGGGCTAATCTTGCATTTGGCCACAGTCCCTGGGTGTTACAAGGTGGCTTGGCCCAGGGACCACTTAGAGTAAGTGTTGGGCCCATAGATCCCATCTGATGGGTTTCAGGGGGTGCACTGTCTATAACAGTGTATTTGGCCAGGCCTTGTAACAAAGGCTAGGCTGAACCCATGTGGATGATGTGTAGATCAATGCTTGGGTCCCACGCCATACAAGGAAGCCCAACTGGGCAGCAGTTAGGAAAGGTAAGTGAGCACATAACCTTATTGGGCCTGAAGCCCATTTCGAACTAGACTAATTTAAGTAGTTAAATATGGGGCGAACTCTAGAAATGGATTAGTAGATAGGATAGGGTCTTAGCCCTTTCCACTCAAAGATTCCAGATCTGGATGTGATTCAGATATGGAAACCTCCTAATGAGATTAGAAGGCTGATCCAATTTGCAGATAAGATAAGGATTTATCCTTATCACCTAAAGGATTGGCTGATCCAATTATGACTTGGATCAACAACTCCTAATGAGATTAGGAGCTAATCTTTTAGGGTTACAAAGAAGGGAGGGGCGACAGCCTTTTATAGAGACATTCTCACATCCTCTAGAGAGCTGAAATCACTAAAGGAAGAATTAAGCAACCCTGTAGAATTCTTTATTGCCGCCTCCTTCGTCTTGCCACCTACATTGCCTGTTCGATCTCCAACTGAGTGGGAGAAGTCAAGATTTGATCTTGATATTAGTTCTTTGTGAAAGGACTGATAGGAAGTTGTTCTCACATTCCATCATGCTAATTCTTGCGAAGTACTAGGTTCTTGGAGAAGAACACTACTGATTCTGCTCCATCCTACATTGTGCCATCTTCAGTGGGAGTAGTCTTTGGATCCTTCCTTAGGCGTGAACACCTCCATTGGAAGATATTACTTCTCCATATTAGGTATAATCCTCTCCTACTACTTCTGTTCAGATCTGGTTTAGTTTATGGTTCAAGATTGATCCTTAAAAACATGATTTTCTAAATAGGGAATACGATTCCCAGTTGAAAGGGAGAGAAATTTTTGAAATTCACCCACCTTATTCCGCAAGATTTGGGCGTCCATATGGTGGATCTCTCATCCCTTCAAATACATGATGGGATCTGTGGCAATCACCCTAGAGCTCAGACTCTAGCACATAATATTCTTCAGTAATATTGCACCATTAGGGGACAACTCTACCATCGATCACATACCCTTCCTTACCTAAAGTGCGTACTCCCAACCAAAGACGACTATATCCTTAGGGAAATACATGAGGGGATCTATGGCAATCACCCGAGAGCTCAAACTCTAGCACATAATACTCTTCGGTACCTCCAGGATGGCACCCTACTAAAGGACCCTATCGAGGCAAGAAAGCTCACCCACAGAGCTATGCAATACTGCACCATTAGGGGACAACTCTACCATCGATCACATACCCTTCCTTACCTAAAGTGCGTACTCCCAACCAAAGCCGACTATATCCTTAGGGAAATACATGAGGGGATCTATGGCAATCACCCTAGAGCTCGGACTCTAGCACATAATACTCTTCGGTAAGGGTACTTCTAGCCAATAATGAAGTAAGATGCAGCCCAACTCGTATAGAAATGTGATATGTGCCAGAGACATTCAAACATACTACATTAACTAGCAGCTCCTTGACGTTGATCACCGGTCTGTGGCCCTTCGTACAATGGGGTATGGATATCCTTAGGGTGTTTTCTATCGGGGTCGGGTAGAAGAAGTTCCTCCTTGTTGTCGTAGATTTTTTCACATAGTGGGTTGAGGTCGAGCCCTTGGCCCACACTATAGCACATAATGCCCAAGGCTTTTTACAAAGGAACACAATCTGTCACTTTAGCATCCCAAGAGTCCTGATCATAGACAATGACTTGCAATTCATTGACTAAAAATTTGAAGATTTTTGCATTGAGTTGGGGATAGATCAATGCACCACATTGGTACACCAATCACAGAGCAATGGACAAACCGATCGTCACAAATTGAACCCTACTCCATGGACTAAAGACAAAGCTGGACAAGGCCAAAGGAAGATGGGTGGATGAGCTACTGAGCATCCTTTAGGCATATAGGACCACACCTATAATAGTGACAAAAGATACACCATTTAGTTTGGTGTTCAAGGCAGAGGCTATGATCCCTACAAAGATCAGACCCCCTACACCTTGCATTGAGTTCTACAATGAAAAGACAAACAATGAAGATCTTCGTGTCGAGATAGATCCTTTGGAAGAAGCACGAGACCAGGCATAAGTCAGAATGGCTGTCGACCAATAGAGTGATCTTTTGGAAGAAGCACGAGACTCGGGTCAAATAGATGTAGTTCAAGACAAACAACCTTGCCCTCCGAAGAGTGATTATACCTAAACCTGGAGTAGGAAAGTTCAGCCCCAATTAGGAAGATCCATAGAGAGTTACCAAGGTGCAGGGTCCAAGCTCACACAAATTGGAAAACCTTGATGGTAGGCCCATACCGAGGAGCTAAAACACTAGAAACCTAAGAATGTACTATCAGCAATCGCTATCGAGTTCATCCTCAACCAATTGAGTAGATACCATTGCCACACACCATGTACAAAGGCCCAGCCAACCACTAATGTTTGTAGCCTATGGACCACCCTACACATAGAGGCCCAACCTTCTAAAGGACAAGGTCTGACGACTACACCACAAATAGAGGCTTGACCAACCTTTAACGGCCAAGGTCTGACGATCACACCATACAAATAGGCCCAGGCCTAGTCGACCACTAACGGCCGAGGACCAACAATAACCTAACCCTAGTTGAGCATAGCGGGAATGATGCCCTTACCATATATGGATAAAGGGTGGCTACCGAACTCCACGCTCGGAGTCGGCCTCGCTGAAGACTCCTAGACTTCTACCTGACTTAAGGTCAGAATAAAGCGGGCTGGAGACCATGGCTGGCCTGGCCGAAGACTCCTAAACCAGGTGCCACCCAGCTCCCTACTACGACCTCTAAGAGCTTGGAAGCACCTCGGCCAGCATGACCCGAAGTGGTCTAACGAAGATTTTTTGTAAAGTGATCACTCGTATCTTGTCCTCGGTCAACTAAGGACTGCCAATGTCCCGTGATCGGTCGAGGATCAAGGGCTCCGTTGGTTCGGGTGCCATGGAGTTGCCTATTGCAATCTTTAAGAGTTTAGAAGCACCTTGGCCAACATGACCCGAAGTAGTTTAACAGGAATTTTCATTAAGTAAACGTGTATATCTTGTCCTTGGTTGATCGAGAATCACAGTTAAAAATAAAACAAATGCACAAGAATGGAAAAATAAATGAAGGGGCAGTTTTCATTCATTTAATCTAGGAAACTGTGGACCCCACATTAGTATACTCGTGTGACAACTTGAATTGTACTTAGATTTAATTAAGTCATTGATTAGGATCAACTTTCCTAGAAGCATTAGTTTTAATCCAATTCTATCTTATCTAGGATTAGTTTTTAATTATCTTATCTTGCCATGTAAGCATTAAAGTTCTTTTACAATTAGGAAACAATGTATATAAATTCAAAGGGTGGGGCGGCTGTTTTAACACAACCAACCACTCTTTTCTCCTAAAACCCTTCCACGAGTTCTTCTCCATCTCTTTTCTTCTCTTCTATTCTCTTCTCTTCTAATTTTCTTTTATTTTCTGTTCAAATCTAGTCTTGTACAACTACTTGGTATTAGAGCTTGGATTAGGTATTCTCATGTGAGTTTGAACCAGCCGACCACATGAGAGTTGCCTAGGGCTAGAAGAATAGAGAAAGCTCTCTTTGGCTTATTCTTGGAGGTTATCTACAACAACAGTCCAAAGATTGGATCATATCTTTGATAACTAGGAAGAATCAGAGGAAGAGAAAAGGATCAATATCAACCCTTGGTCAGTACTAGAGGTGGCAATCAGAATTTTAGAGGATTTTTGTTCGATCAGTACTAGAGGTTGCAATCAGAATTTCAGAAGATTTCTGGTTCAAGATCATTTTTTTTCTCTTCAAGGTTGAGAGAGACAATCAAAATCCCAGAAGTTTTTTTTTTTTTTCATCAAGATCAGAGCTTTTAAAAAAATTTTAGTAAGTTATTCAATCTTTCTTAAGATCGATAGTAAGAATACCTTGATAAGAGGTACGAAAAAAATCTTCAAAAGATTTTTGTAGCCTTTTTTAGGGTTTAAGAGAAAACCCTCAAGTTTCAAGGCTGTTATATTGCTTCAAGACCTATCTCCCTTGACTTCTTTGCTCTCTGGAAGATCCAGTAGAGATGTTTCAACAAGACTATTACAACAGAACTGTTATTTTTTGCTACCAGTCTCAATAGGCCGACTGTCACAGAAATTAGTTTTTTTTTTTTTTTTTTTTTTTTTTACTTCTATTACCTGCTATAGACTCAGTAGGCCAACTGGTACAATAATTAGGAAGTCTTTTTACTGATTATTAACAGAGTTTAAAAGCCAAGGGGAGGGTGTTTTTGGGATTGGTCCAGGTAGCTGTCTGAAAACACCTTCCAAATTACTACAATAAAGTTTGATGGTTTAAACTACTTAGAGTGGGCCCAATCACGCATGATGGCCATTGGGGGAAGAGGAAAGCTGAACTACTTGTTGGGGGATGTGAAGGAACCAACTAAAGAGGATCCCACTTATGCTAGGTGGATTCAGAAAAATTATTTTGTAATGACATGGCTGTGCAACTCCATGTAGCCACACATCAGCCAAAGTTACTTATGGTCAAAAACAACTAAAGAAATATGGGATGTTGTGAAAGAAGCCCACTCTTAGCCCCTTAATGTTGCTAGAGCTTATTAGCTGAAATGGGAAGTTAGAAATCTCAGACAATGAGAGAAATAGGTCTCTGTTTATTTTTCAACCCTAAAATCTTTGTAGCATGAAATTGACCATCTTGAAACAATAGAATGGGAAATTCAGAGAGATGCACAAACTTATAGAAGATAAGTTGAAACTAACAGAGTATTTGAGTTCCTGGTTGGTCTAAATTTTGAGTATGATTTTATAAGATAGTAGTTGTTGACAAGAGAGGGTGTGACTCTGTCTCAAGCCTATTCCCTAGTGCATAGTAAGGAGACTAGGAGAAAGGTTATGTTGCAGCAGCAACCATTTAAATCTGCCTTGGCAGCAGTTAAACCCAAGTCTGGGGAGATAAGGAAAGAGATATGAAGAAAGAGGCTAAGAAAAACCTAGTGTGTGAACATCACAAGAAACCTAAACACACTAAAGACACTTGTTGGAAGTTATATCAACATTTCGTTCCAACAAAACTTGGAAACAAAAAGGGGAATGCCAATATGGTCGTTAACACTAATAGTGCAGCCTCAAGAGGCACTCCTCTAGACACCCTAACTATTATCCGAGCTACTCTGACACAATTGGAAAGTGAAGTTAGTAACTCAGTCTCATCTCCTCAGCCACCATCAACTCCTTCAACCTTATCCTTTGCTTAATCAGGTAATCGGGCCTCATCTTATCATGCTTTAGCTCCAGGTAATATAGAACATTCTTGGATAATAGATTCAGGAGCATCTGACCATATGACTGGCTTACCATCACTTTTCTCTACCTATCATTTATTTTCTGGTAAAGACAAAGTATCAATTGCTGATGGATTCCTTGTTTATATTTCTGGCAAAGGAGACATCAAGTTGTTTGATGCCATTTCCCTATCCTCTGTCTTGCATATTCCTAAGCTTAACACTAACTTGCTCTCAGTTAGTAGCATTAGAAAAAAATAGAATTGTTCAGTAACCTTTTTTCCAGATAGATGTGCTTTTTAAGATCTGGAGAAAAGGAAGGTTCTTGGGATTGGCCGTGAGACAAATAAAATCTACCTACTTAGAGGAAGTGTCCATTAGGAAGATAGTGAAACTAAGAAATCCTTTGTTTCTCAGTCTGTTGATTAGTTGATGCTTTGGCATAATAGGCTGGGTCATTTATCATTTTAGGCTTTGAAGAGCTTATTTTCTAGTTTATTTGAATTTGTTTAGATGTCTAGTTTGAAGTGTGAAAGTTGTAAACTTGCAAAACATTGCAGGACAACTTATTCATTAAGTAATAGTAGAAGTAATATTCCTTTTGAAATTGTGCATACTGATATTTGGAGATCTTATCATACCTCAGCCATGGAAGAGTACAAATATTTCCTATTATTTGTTGATGATTATATTCGGTTTTCTTGGATTTACCTTATGCATTCTCGAGATGAGATTCTTGTATTAACCCGGATCTTTCATCAAATGATTTTAACACAATTTGGGGTTAAAATTAAAATTTTTAGATCCGATAATGCAAAAGAATATTTTGCAAACCCATTAGCCTCCTACATGCTTGATCAAGGGAGTATCCATCGGAGTATCTGCCCACATACACCATAGTAGAATGAGGTTGCTGAAAGGAGTAGACACATATTGGAGGTAGTTAGAGGCATTATGTTTACCTCAAATGTGCCTATACATTTCTAGGGGGATGCTGCTCTTACAACAATTTATCTCATCAATCGGATTCCCTCACGGGTTCTTGAAAAGAAACATCCATTTACCCTTTTATACCCTGATAAAGAATTGTTTACCATTCCACTCAAAACCTTTGGGTGCACTTGCTTCATTCAAATCCTTGATCCTCATTGTTCCAAATTTGATCCTAAGGCCTCTAAATGTATTTTCCTTAGCTATGCCCAAAATCAAAAGGGATATTATTGTTATGAACCCACTTTTGAAGAAAGATTTGTCTCAATGGATGTTACCCTCTTTGAGAATAAACCTTATTATCCAAGGGTTTCTCCTAAGGGTGAGAATAGTGAGGCTGGGAGAAACTCATCAAAAGTTCCTTTACCAATCCCATTAAGTGAAGGGTGTAATGGGGAAGGTTGTTAAAGGTGTAGGGATGTGAGAGTCTATCTCAGACGATGGAGACATGTTGATTTCGGACATCAGTAGTGTAGGCCAATCTCAGTCCCCTCTGTAGATCTAGATCCCGGTACCACAGTAGCCTCAGTTCCTTTTGCAGATCTACATCCAGGTACCACAGATACTACAGATGAAAGACATCCCACCTTGGAGCCTTCGCCTTCACTAGATGATCTTGACCTTCCCATAACAGTTCATAAGGGCAAGCGTTGTTGCACCACATCCACAGTTCACAATATTTCCCAATTCTTGTCAAATGATCATTTATCTCCCTCCTATAAGTCTTTTCTCGCATCCATTGATGATATTTCCATTCCCAAAACAATATAGGAAGCATTGGAAGTACCAGAATGGAAAGATGCAATAAAAGTATAAATGGATGCCTTCATCAGAAACAATACTTGGGAGATATTTGATCAGCCTAAAGGAAAGAAACCGGTTCGATGTAGATGGGTATTCACTGTGAAACATAATGCTGATGGTTCTGTTGAAAGGTATAAGTTCCATTTAGTTGCAAAAGGATTTACTCAAACATATGGCATTGACTACTTAGAAACTTTTGCACCAGTAGCGAAGATAACCACTATCAGAGTCCTATTATCTCTTGCAGTTAGTTACTCTTGGTCGTTGTATCAAATGGATGTTAAAAATTCCATTCTCAATGGAGACTTCCAAGAAGAAGTTTACATGTAGTTGCCTCTTGGATTTTATGGTATGGAGACAGGAAAAAAGGTTTGTCGGTTAAAGAAAGCTTTATATAGACTAAAACAGTCCCCTAGAGCTGGGTTTGACAGATTCAGACGAGCCCTTGATAGGTTCGGATATGTGCAGGCCTAGTCAGACCACACCTTGTTTATTAAGAGAGTGGATTCTTCTGTAATTTTTCTTGCTATGTATGTGGATGATATTGTAGTAACAGAGAGTGATATTGGTGAAATTGAGTCTCTTAAGAAACTTCTTCATCAAGAGTTTGAGGTAAAAGATCTAGGGGAACTACGATACTTTTGGGCATTGAGGTAGCTAGATCAAAGCATCGGATTTTTGTCTCTCAATGAAAGACAATGCCTCTCAACGAAAGAAAGAATAAACACATATTGGAGGTAGCTAGAGGCATTATGTTTACCTCAAATGTGCCTATACATTTCTAGGGGGATGCTGCTCTTACAACAATTTATCTCATCAATCGGATTCCCTCACGGGTTCTTGAAAAGAAACATCCATTTACCCTTTTATACCCTGATAAAGAATTGTTTACCATTCCACTCAAAACCTTTGGGTGCACTTGCTTCATTCAAATCCTTGATCCTCATTGTTCCAAATTTGATCCTAAGGCCTCCAAATGTATTTTCCTTAGCTATGCCCAAAATCAAAAGGGATATTATTGTTATGAACCCACTTTTGAAGAAAGATTTGTCTCAATGGATGTTACCCTCTTTGAGAATAAACCTTATTATCCAAGGGTTTCTCCTAAGGGTGAGAATAGTGAGGCTGGGAGAAACTCATCAAAAGTTCCTTTACCAATCCCATTAAGTGAAGGGTGTAATGGGGAAGGTTGTTAAAGGTGTAGGGATGTGAGAGTCTATCTCAGACGATGGAGACATGTTGATTTCGGACATCAGTAGTGTAGGCCAATCTCAGTCCCCTCTGTAGATCTAGATCCCGGTACCACAGTAGCCTCAGTTCCTTTTGCAGATCTACATCCAGGTACCACAGATACTACAGATGAAAGACATCCCACCTTGGAGCCTTCGCCTTCACTAGATGATCTTGACCTTCCCATAACAGTTCATAAGGGCAAGCGTTGTTGCACCACATCCACAGCTCACAATATTTCCCAATTCTTGTCAAATGATCATTTATCTCCCTCCTATAAGTCTTTTCTCGCATGCATTGATGATATTTCCATTCCCAAAACCATATAGGAATCATTGGAAGTACCAGAATGGAAAGATGCAATAAAGGTATAAATGGATGCCCTCATCAGAAACAATACTTGGGAGATATTTGATCAGCCTAAAGGAAAGAAACCGGTTCGATGTAGATGGGTATTCACTGTGAAACATAATGCCGATGGTTCTGTTGAAAGGTATAAGTTCCATTTAGTTGCAAAAGGATTTACTCAAACATATGGCATTGACTACTTAGAAACTTTTGCACCAGTAGCGAAGATAACCACTATCAGAGTCCTATTATCTCTTGCAGTTAGTTACTCTTGGTCGTTGTATCAAATGGATGTTAAAAACGCCATTCTCAATGGAGACTTCCAGGAAAAAGTTTACATGTAGTTGCCTCCTGGATTTTATGGTATGAAGATAGGAAAAAAGGTTTGTCGGTTAAAGAAAGCTTTATATAGACTAAAACAGTCCCCCAAAGCTTGGTTTGACAAATTCAGACGAGCCCTTGATAGGTTCGGATATGTGCAGGCCTAGTCAGACCACACCTTGTTTATTAAGAGAGTGGATTCTTCTGTAACTTTTCTTGCTATATATGTAGATGATATTGTAGTAACAGGGAGTGATATTGGTGAAATTGAGTCTCTTAAGAAACTTCTTCATCAAGAGTTTGAGGTAAAAGATCTAGGGGAACTACGATACTTTTTGGGCATTGAGGTAGCTAGATCCAAGCATGGGATTTTTGTCTCTTCTGCACAAGATTAATGCAAAGGGTTGAGAGCCTATTGAAGATAAAGCTATGTTCCAACGGTTAGTTGGAAAACTTCTCTATCTTTGCCTCATACGACCTAATATCAGTTATGCAGTCAGTGTAGTAAATCAATATATGCACTCTCCCAGAACTAATCACCTCATTGTAGTTAAGAGGATATTAGCATATTTTAAGAGGTCCCCAGGTAGAGGCATTTTGTTCAAGAAAAATGACCACATGAACATAGATGTCTACACAGATGCTGATTGGGCTGGGTGTGTTGATAATCAAAGATCTACCTTTGGATATTGTGTTTTCGTTAGAGGTAATGCTGATATAGGTCTATGGCAAATGGTGTGGCTGAGATTCTATGGTTAAGATCATTACTTGAGGAATTGGGTATTGTTTATGAGAAACCCCTAATGTTGTATTGTGATAACCAGGTTGTCATTAATATAGCCCATAATCTAATACAACATGACAGAACTAAGAATATTAAGTGGACCAACATTTTATTAGAGAAAGGACTACATCTCAAGAAGTATGCCTCCCCTACATCACATTCGACATGCAACTTGCAAACCTTCTCACCAAGGTTGTTTCAAGAAAGAAGTTAGAAGAAGACCTATGCAAGTTGGGAATGACAAACATCTACTCCCAACTTGAAGGGCAGTGTAGGAAACTGTGGACCACACATTAGTGTATTCATATGACAGCCTGAGATATACTTCGATTTAATTAAGTCATTGATTAGGATCAACTTTCCTAGTAGGATTAGTTTTAATCCCTTTTTATCTTATCTAGGATTAGTTTTTAATTATCTTATCTTGCCATGTAAGCATTAAAGTTCTTTTACAATTAGGAAGCAATGTATATAAATTCGAAGGGTGGGGCGGCTATTTTAATAGAACCAACCACTCTCTTCTCCTAAAACCCTTCCACGAGTTCTTCTCTATCTCTCTTATTCTCTTCTCTTCTCTTCTATTTTTCTTTTATTTTTTGTTCAAATCTATAATCTTGTAGGACTACTTTTCAAAAAATAGGAGCTTGTGGTTACTTGCAATTCTCAAGTGTTAGTGTGATTGAATGAGGGATTCTGTTAATGTGATTATGAAAAAAATAGCTTTTTTTTCCTAGTGTTTTCACCATAGACTCTTGGCATTCGATCAGTTTCCGAAAGTCCAGAGATGGCGATAGGAATGAGAGAGGAGGTAAAGAAGAGAGAAGAAAAGAGGAGAGAGAGAGAGAAAAAAAAGAACTCCCCTGAGAAACCCTAGGTCAGAGTTATATTGTGTTGTCCCCCTAGGGAAGAATTGATCTCTCCCTTTTATAGGGAGTTAAGGTTATCAAGGAAGAAGTTCTTTCTTGTTAAGAAAGAGGATATTTTCTGTTAAGAAATGAGATCTTTCCTTTTGTTTGAAAATTAAAAGATCATTATTAGAGAATCTTATCCCTTTCGGATTCTCTTCATATGTGACCTTATTATACTGATGTGGCGCAGGTGATGTCATCGTTCGACATGCGTACTTTCATTAAACTCGCATGCATAACTTAAAGATGTAACAGTATTCCCGTTTTATCATGATTTCGCAGTTCTATAATGGTGTCGGGTTCATTGCATCTTTACGGGTGTTCAGGTTCATCACAAATCCGTATGTCTATGGTTCATCACAATCGCACGCATCTTAGCTTTATTACAATTTTGCGCTAGCCGAAGTTCATCGCAACCTGTCCTGGGTATGAGTTCATTGTAATTGCGGATCTGTGATGAACTCATTACAATAGTGCGATGGGTTCTGAATTCATCGCAGGTGCTCGTGTAATGTTGGTTTTAACACCTTTTATACTCTGAGGGTCTTACTATGTATATATATTAGCCCCCTTGCTTATTGGTAAGTGGGAGCTTATCGATAAGTGCTTGCCTTATATTTGTTTTTAGATCTTGGGGTGAGTTGGTTTACATGCATTGGGTCTTGAAATTTGCCTTATTTTGTGATTTTGTGTAAGTGAAATGCGCCTTGTGTTTGCGATGGGGACTCCCTACATTCCACGGTTTATCCCCCCTATCTTTTGGTGATTTCCTTCTTGTCAATGATCAATGTTACACCTTGTTTGTGTGTTTCAGCCCTCCAAACCGTTGACGGGAAAGATATTAGAAAAAGGCAGGGAATTACTGTGCGTAATGATCCTTCCTAGCAACAGGCAAGCTAGTAATGAATTTCTGTATTTTAACTCCCCATGGCCATTGATAGGGGAGGGGGATAGTGAGAGATCGTATGGGATTGCAATATGTGCTGCCTTTTTTTCTGGCAATGGTTGAGTTCGTGTGGTGCTTTTGGATTTTAGCCCCCTTGGCCATTGGTAGGAAGGGAGGGAGTGGCTAAGGGTGATCCCGTTACTGCTTTGGTGGGCATAGCCCTCTTGTGTCTTGATAAAATGTCTTCTATAGAGAAATTCGTGTGGCTTGTGAATTTTTGTCGCGACTTGTAATAGCGTAAATGTTGAATGGTAATTAAATCATTTAAAGTTGGTCATTTTATGCATTCCATCGCAAATAAGTACTTTTTGTAAGTATTATAGGAGTTAATCGCAATGGAACACCACTACGAGTGTAATTAACAATTAATTGTGAACTAATATAAAAAGAAATCGTGTGTGCTCGCTAGTTTGGAGGCTTAGCGCAAGTGTTGAACGTTGTTGAAAAAGAAAGTTGTGAGCGTTCGATAATATTGAAAAGTGCTTCGTGGTTTTGTAGGAAATGTCAATGTGACAGGATTAAGTACTTTTGGGTTGAGAGCCCATTGGACTCTATCGTAATTAAGTATTGGCACAAACACACTGAACTTTATTGCAGATCGAGCAATGTTATGCCAATATACGAGGTACTATTATGTGCGATAAAGTTATGTAAAATGAGTAAATATTTAACATGTTCATAGAGAGGAGTTGTCCCAATATCACAACGTTGTCGTGTCTGAGATCGACGGGGGCCCTCCATGGGCGATACAATTGGAGTTTGGTTAATATAAATATAAACAGTTAGCAAAAGTTAGGGTTTCATCACAACCCTGTTTGGGAAGCAACTACCCCAAAGGTTGACTATGAGCATCAGACCTTTGTTGCCTTTCGAGGTAAGATTTTTTGTTAGTGTATGAGAGGGAAACTTGAACCTTCTTGTAGGAGTGAGATAGCGATGGTCTGAATTAGTGTTGTTCTTTAGCAAAGTATTGTTGTCAGTTATGCGAGATGGGTGGAGTTTGTCCCCCCTTTGAACCATTGCATTTCTAAGTTTAGACAAAGTATCTACATTTATAAATTGGACGAGAATCATACCTGATGTCGAAAAAGCCTCCCAACGGTTACATGGGGGTGTGGTTGTGCCTGGGGTTGCCACGGCTTTACCTGTGCCTGGGGTTGCCAAGGCTTGTCTGTGCCTGGGGTTGCCAGGCTTTATCTGTGCCTAGGTTGCCAGGGCTTTCTGTGCTTGGGGTGTTGGGGCTTATTGCTGAGATGCTCGGGGTGTCCAAGGCTTTGTAAAGATGCTTGGGGTGCTAGGGCTTATTGCTAAGATGCCCGGGGTGTCCGGGGCTTATTGCTAAGATGCCCGGGGTGTCCGGGGCTTTGTGAAGATGCTTGGGGTGTTGGGGCTTATTGCTGAGATGCTCGGGGTGTCCAAGGCTTTGTAAAGATGCTTGGGGTGCTAGGGCTTATTGCTAAGATGCCCGGGGTGTCCGGGGCTTTGTGAAGATGCCTGGGGGGCCGAGGCTTATTGCTGAAATGCCTAGGGTGTCCAAGGCTTTGTGAAGATGCTTGGGTGGCCGGGGCTTATTGTTGAGATGCCCAGGGTGTCCAGGGCTTTGTAAAAATGCCTAGGGGGCCAGGGCTTATTGCTGAGGTGCCCGGAGTGTCCAGGGCTTTGTGAAGATGCCTGGGGGGGCGGGCTTATTGCTGAGATGCCCAGGGTGTCCAGGGCTTTGTGAAGATGCTGGGGCTGGGGCATATTGTTGAGGTGCTTGGGGTGTCTAGGGCTTGCAATGAATGGATTGTGCCTTTTATTAGAGTTTTTTATGTAACGCTGCAAGAAGCATATTAGTGAATCACAAGATATGTGATGAATGGGTAATCACTTGTTTAAAATTCATTTCAAAATTCACAAATAGATTCAAAGTCATATCTTCACTACTGAGTAAAAAAAAGGTCTAATTTGAAAACATATTCTCGATAAATATGGTAAGGCACAACTTTAAAACCAAATAATATATTTTAAGAGTCAATATTGAAAGTACGTTTTGAAAATAAATGTGACAGAGACACCATGCCAAAATAGTGTGTTTTAGGGGTTATCAAGAAAACAAAATCTTAGTTAGAAAACATAGGGATAAAACCTAAATTATGTTGTTTCGAAGAAATGGTTTCAAATCTGGAAAACGAGTTATAAAAAATGAAATGCCCTAACGTAACAATCCACCGAAAGTGGAACTTCTAGTGACGGTGATTCTAGTATAAAACCTCAAAACAGATTTTTTATCTTCATGTAAATTCCTAGCCACTATATGCTAATATGCAAAACATATTCAAAAAACAAAAATGATAGTTTCCGTTAGTGGTTACAATGGTAAAAAAAATGATAATTTCTGTTCGATGGAAAAGCAAAACAACATGTATCAATAGACTACACTAACTCGGTTGATTGAATTAATAGTTTGGTTTTAAATTAGACAAAGTCGGATTTGAGTTAGACCCACCCATTAGAGTTACAAGCAGATAATAGTATAGAGTCACTAATTTTGGGCATATTGTCAACAAAAATTTGAAAGATTAAATATTAACAGGTCACGATCATAATTTAAATATCAATAAGCAAAATGATCAAATAGGTAAAACAACTTTTCAGAGTCTAACAAACAAAAGCTTCACTAAATTACATAAATAAAACGACATTTCAGAATCGAACAATAAGGTTGGATAGGTATTTCACTTGATTACATAAATAGAACAGAATAACATCAACGACAATTTCACTAGATTATATGGATAAAATGAAGTTTTGAAGTCTAATAATAAGATCAAATGGAAGCCAGAACTCATTAATTCTGAAAATTCAAGTGGTATTTTGACACAATTATCTCTTTTTTTAATAATTATTTGCGTCTTCACAATTTTCAGGTTTCAAAAAAGGTGAACTTGGTAGTTGTCAGCAATTTCAAGATTTTAGTTATTTTTGTTTCAAGAATTCAACAATCATCTTTAGTAATATTATAATTCTCAGTATTGCCGAAAATTCTAATTTATGAATTAAATTTAGTAGTTAAGAGTTAAAAGGTATTAAAATTTGAGCATAAAATATTAAAATTATTGAATGGCTGAAGACATTAAAACACAATTATATTTTTCAATGCTACGATAATAGTATAGCGTTCAATTGCTGAAAAATACTACCAAATATTATCAATTATGAAAAATCAGGGAATATTACAATCTAGCTTTTACTGAATTGTGAATATAATTTTTGCCAATTTATGATTATTTTGCTAATTATGAATTTCTTCCTAGATTAATAGTCATTTTTAATGAAAGTTGTTTGTTAAATAAATCCTATTTTTTAAAAACGTAAATTTAACTAATAAATTAATAAAAAATAAAATTTGATGAACAAATTGTTTTACTTTTATTTTTCTGAATTATGAATATAATATTTGCTAATTTAGGATTGTTTTGCCAAATATGAATTTCATGCTTAATTAATAATTATTTTATTATTATTAAAAAAATCCCCAAGGTTTTCAAAATAGCAAATTTCTATTCAATCGCCAAGATTTCACTACCCCTTTTTTTATTCCTTGAGCTTTTGTAATATTCTTTCATTTTTTTTTTCTCATAAAAGAAGGCATAAAGCATTAACTAACGAGTAACAACAAATGTCCATCATGACAACTCAAGTAAATCAGTATATAGATAAACATAATCCGCAATACTTGGAAACAAAAGTGCTCCAAAGACCTCTTCAAGGAGTAATAAAGGGAAGGCCCGTCTACTCTATGTTCTAACCGTACAAATACCAGCAGATTAGCAATCGAAGAGTACAGATGGCAAGGAGTCATGAGTGTAGAAGAATATCAGTCGTGCTGATGCTCCAGATGGATGCGGTCCCCAGTTTCTGGCTGACTAGAACTAATTACCCAATGTATAGCCATAGCAATGACAAAATTTTAAAACAATTCTAGAATTTTTGCTTTGTTTTGTTTTGTTTTTGTTTTAACAAGTTAAACAATTCTCGGGAGAATTTGATCCACTCATATAATCAATGATCAGGACAGGTAGAAGTAGATTGGTTCAGCACTGATCAATGGGTAGTGGAGCGTCATTAGATTAAAACGGTTAAGATTTGTAGTGTGGCTTATATAAAAGTAGGTCAATTCATCTTTATTCATATGATCCTATTATGAATGAAGACAAATGTTAAAACTGTAGCGAAAATATTGATTATTGCAAGCAAAGCCAAGTGCCTGTATTGATCTAGATCCATTGAAGAATTAAAGGAAAGAAGAATTCGAGGTACCTTGCCGCTTCTTTCCAATAAGCGAATTTTGATTCTTCGTCTCAATGAGAAGTTGGCGATCCACTTTTGTTAGTCAGGCCATGCGATCCTGCAAAACCTTGGCCTCGACAGCTTTGCTCACTACGGGTCTTAACCACGACATAGTAGCTTCTGAGTGTTACGGAAAAAAAATTGAGGTTTGTCTATGGAACGATCAATTTGCAGAAGGGTGATTAGGTAACACGGAGAGCTCGAGAGAAAAGAAATAGTCCGTTGGTGTAGATTGATGGCAGTGATGGATTTCTATTCCAACTGTCAAATGAGAACAAGCGAGGGAGAAGTGCGGGGTCGGTGTGATGAGAGAAGAGGTGAGCTTGCATTACATCTGCCATCTAGAAATCCAGATGGCACTGGCGTGTGTGTTTGGGCACTCGTCTCTTTCTCTTGCCGCCGCTGGTTTCTTTTTTATAGAGGATGATGAACGGTAAAACAACGGTGAGGGATGAGGGGTCGAAAGTGGGGGGCATCGCCTAAGAAAAACCTGCGTAGCCTCCAATTTACTCAATTCTTCCATCGAACCATGAGAAGAGAATCCACCGAATGCACGACCGCCTAATCCCATCTGGACCTACGCGCCATTCCTCTGTATATTGCTGATTAGCCCTGGGTTAATTGTTGGCCTAGACTTAATCGATGCTGCAGGGGGGGGTTCGGCTAGATCTTGGTTGAGTTTTACTCGACTTGAGGAGAGAAACGCCTCAGGTGATGGCTACCACTTGGCTCTGCATAATCGGCGAAGTGGACTGATCACTGCAACGCTAGAACCAAACTCGAACCGAACTTTAAAGACCGAAACGTGTATTCGCTGGATGTCGGCGGGGTGACAGGATAGCTACGGATGTTAATCGCGTTCAATTACAGGGAACGAGCGGCACGCCCAATTAGCCGCTGTCGTTGTCGTCTCCACTCCTCGATGGAGATAGAACAACAGGGGACACAACTTGGGTTCAAGAGACGACGAGAAATTTGGGGGATGATAGGGACGGTGTGAGAAGCATTTCAGACAGAGATCGGGGATGGTGTGGCGAGGGACGATGAACCGGGAGAGTAGAGAAGCTAAGAGAAAGAGGGAGGAGAGAACGAGAGAATAAACAGATCGCCGCTGCAATGGATTGCAGTAGTGATCGAGTAAGAACAGGTGTGGTAGAACCAGATTGAAAAGAAGAAGAAGAAGAAGAGAAGGAGGAGGAGGAGGAGGAGAGAGAGGGTCGTCCGAACGCTATTCTCCTCCGTAGCGTGGCAACGTAAAACCTCGTAAACATTGTCTTTCCTCCGGAGATCGGAGACTGAACTAAAGAGACTTTTGGCAGTTGGTCAGTCTCGAAAGTCCGCGACGGGAATGAGAGACGAGGTGGAGAAAGAGAAGAAGAGGGGAGAGAGAGAAAAAAAGAACCCCAGGCAAACCCCACGTTGTTATATTGTGTTTTCTTTATACGGAAGAATTTTACACTTTTAAGGATATCTTTGTTTTTGTTTGAATATTAAGCATTTTTTTTCGTTTACACCTTATTATAGTGACGTGGCACGGGTGATATCATCATTTTAATGGGTATATTTTCATTAAACTTGTATGCGTAACTTAAAGATGTACATATCACCGGTATTTATTCTTGTTTTACTATGATTTCATAATTCTATAACGGTGTTGAGTTCATCATATCTTTACACGTGTTTGGTTTTATCGCAATCACGTGTTTGTCTTAGTTTTATTATAGATTTACACTAGTCGAAGTTCATCATGACCTATCCTGAGTATGAATTCATCGTAGAATCACGGATCTATGATAAATTCATCGCAATCGTATAATGGGTTTTGGATTCATCACAAATGTTTATATAGTGTTGGTTTGACACCATTTATACTCTATGAATCTTAGTGACTATTATGTATCTACACTTAAGAAAGACTATTTATAGTATAGAATTAGAATTGCCACGTCAACCTATTTTTTCAACTAATCCCATGAAATGCAGTATTGGGTTAAGGTCAACTCCTATATATGCCTTCTATTATATAAGAGTTAGTAGTTTTGTCAATGGAGCCACTCTATTACAATTGAACATGGGCATAATTGAATTTTTGGACCATGTGCCATATTTATATAGATTTCGGCCTTGGCCCATACAGGCATATATTAACTTGGAAGGTTATTATGTAAATTAAACACTGATTTGGCTAAAAAATTCACATGTCCACACTATCTCTATCTTTAAATATCGCTCATACTTGTAAAACTCCATTTGTGATCTTGAAAGTTGTTGCATGAAATTTGCGTTTGGGCTGTCTTTCTAAAAAACTAACATCCATACCCCCTCCCTCAGAAAAAAACAGTTAACATCCATACCCACACTTTAAATTAAATTCAAATACTATAAAAATTACAAGATAATTAGTTCTTGATTTGGCTAGAACTTCAAGGTGATTGAATTTCTTTTTTTTTTTTTTTGGTATTTAAGGTTGCCATTAGAGCATTTTGGTCTTAAGGTCCTGCAACTCACCACATGAGGTCTATGGGCTTGATATCTAACACTATATGACCAATTTTCGAACAATTTTTAATGGGTTTCTTGCTTCACTTCACAGTTTTCTTTATAGATGCCTTTCTTTATAACAGTCGGATGGCATCGAAACTAGGTTTTGTCTTTACAAAACTGTCCTCACAGCCTTTTGTTGCGTGAATTGAAAACATCATATTTGTATATTATTTTTATGTATTAACGACTCTGACAATTCTTGTATTATGCAAAAAAGGTATTTTTGTAATGGTCAATTTTGACCCTAAACTTCAAAAAAGGCTAACCATAAACAAATAAGGCACGTTAGTGACATTGTTCACAATTCATAAAATAATAGGATATATTGATGTAATATTATTAAACTCAAAAAATTAAAAAATTGCAAATGGGTCTTATTGACTAAAATAAAAAACCATTTAAATTATAAATTAATAAATGTTAAAAATATTATTTGGGTGGATTTTACTTAAAATTTTTAAAATTTTATCTTTAATAGGTGGGTCCCTCTCTCTCCCTCCTTTCCACCCGCCACAGCCGCTGCAACTCTCAGCAGCTGTGAATGATTCTCCCTCCTTTCCACCTGCCACAACCACTACAACTCTCTCTTTCCTCCTACAACTTTTGCATCATGGGAAGAAATATTCTCCCAGTCCTCTTCATTGCATTCCTATCTCTCATTCTTTTCTCCTCTATAGAGACAAGAAACTTACTGATCAAAGCTGACTCACGCTCCATGGTCCGCTGCAAATCTCACCATGAAGTTCACGATAGTTCGTATTGAGATCTACAACATTGACAATGACAACAAAGACTACCTCTTCGAAGGCCAGACCCATCTCCCCATGCTTTCTTCTTCTCCCTGTCCTACTTAGCCTTCTTAGTGTTTTGGATCTACATTTGCTAGACGAACAAGCTCTCAGCCCACTAGATTCATCACTTGATGGTTGGTTTGCTCCTTATTAAGTCTTTGAATTTGACCTGCGCCGCTACGGATAAGCACTATGCCAAGGTCATTGGTACCACCTATGGTTGGGATGTTCTGTTCTATTTGTTCCAATTTCTTAGGGTTATGTTTCTTTTCACTATCATCAACTTGGCTAGCACGAGGTGGTCGTTCTTGAAGACTGTTAAAGTGCAATAGGTGGGCTGAGATTGTTTAGCGGTGAAGATAGTTTTTGAAAATTTCCATTATACCCCTCTCTATAGATATAAGTAGGGTTCCCTCCTCTTTGTTTTCATTCCATTTTATTTCATTGTATATATTATATTCAGTGTGTTGAGATGAGTGTGGTGTTGGGTGTATTGAGTGTTGGGTACGGGTGAGATTCTGGTGAGGTCATTTTAGGATTGTATTTTCTTTTGTTTATAGTGAAGAAGAAAACTCCGAGTTGTTGCTTGTGGACGTAGGCAATTTGGCCGAACCATGTTAAATCTGGTGTTCTTTCTTCTTTCTTTCTTTCGCTTTCTTGCTATCTGTTTCTTTCTGTGCACATATAGATTATATCATCCGTTGTGTCATTCCGATAATTGGTATCAGAGCATCACAGTTCTGTTCTAGGGTTCTACCAAAATATGTATTTATTGTTCTAGTATTGCATGTGTTGGATATGGCAAGTTCAAGCTCTACCCAATTAAATATACCAAAATTCAACGGATCCAACTATGCAATATGGAATCTGAAGATGCATGCTGTGTTGGTGAAAGAAGATTGTGCAATATCCTTAGAAGGAAAAGAGAAGAAGTCTGTTGATATGAAAGACGAAGATTTTGAGAAAAAAAACCAGATAACCATGGTTGATATTCTTCTTGCTTTAGAAGATTCAGTTCTATTCAACGTGTTTGAGGAAATCACTACCAAATGTTTAAAGGACAAGTTGCAGACTCTCTACGAGGGGAAATCAATGTCCAACAAAATCTTTCTCCAATGACAACTCTACAACCTAAGGATGAAGGATGGAGTCTCTTTGCAAGAACACTTGAATGAGTTCAGAAAATTAGTAGCTGCTGAGGTATGCATTGATGATGAAAAAAAGGTTACTCTTTTGCTTTGCTCTATGCCAGATTCTTGGGATAGTTTGATAATGAATTTGGGCAATATTAAAGATCTGTCATTAAAATCTACTATTTCTATGTTTCTTACGGAAGAATCTCGTAGGAAAGTTGGTGAGAGTTTTTCAAGTGATGCAATGATCGTATGAGGTAGATCGAATGAGAGAAACAACTCTAATAGAAATCAAACGAGATCCAAGTCAAGAGGCAAAAGGAAATGACTCAAGTGTTGGAACTGCGGTAAGAAGGGTCACCTTCAGAAAGATTGTAGGCAACCCAAAGCAGATCAAAATCATCCCAACTCTGACAAAGATCCGACTTCAAATAACTAGATATTAGATTTTGATTCTTCTTTCCATATGACACTATGTAGAGATTGGTTCTACACATACCAATCGTGTGATGGTAGGACTATTTACATGGGCGACAACAACACATGTAAAACACTAGGAGTTGGAGACGTCAGAATTACTATGTTTGATGCATTGGTGTATAGTATATTCCTGAACTACGAAAATGTCTCTTGTCATTGGGAAAGTTTGATGAGGACGGTTACAAGTTTTTTGGAGAAAAAGGCTAATTGAAGATTAGTGAAGGAGCTATGGTGATTGCAAAAGACAAATTATAAGGAAAGCTATACCACTTGATGGGAGATACCATGGTTGGCAATGCCATTATTGCAAATGATGTGATTGATTCCGTCATGATTTGGTATAGACGTTTGGGTCATATTAGCAAATAAGGACTAAAGGTACTTCTTGATCAAAATCTACTTCTCGATTTAAAATCTACTGATTTGAATTTCTGTGAAGATTGTTTATTTGGGAAGGAATATACCTTGCACGAATTTGAAGATTTTTGTAGTGAGTACGGCATTTCGATATAGTATATGGTTCCTCGAACTCCACAACAAAACAGAGTTGTTGAATGGATGAGCCGTACACTTATGGATCGAGCTAGAAGCATGTTATCTAGTAAATCGTTCTCCCACTACGACATTTGATTGCAAAATTCCAAAAGATGTATGGTTAGGAAATCTGGTTGATTATTCTTTCCTACGTACCTTTGGTTGTGATGCTTAGATTCCTAAGGAGCAGAGGACCAAGTTAGATGCAATATCCAAAAAGTGTATTTTTCTTGGCTATGCAAAAGGTACAAAGGGGTACAAATTGTGGGATCCTACTGCCCATAAGATAGTTATTAGCTGAGATGTTGTCTTCAATGAAGATTCAATGTAGAAAGAATCAAGTTCTAAGACAATAGAGAAAGTTGAAGTGGAATATTTTCAAAAGATTTAGGAGCAACAAATTGATGCAATTGTTGATGAAACTAATGAAGAATACGTTGAAAATTTTGAAGGAGAAACTCACGATGATCAATGTGGATCGAGGAGAGCTACAAGACCTCCTGTTTGGCTTCAGAATTATGTAACAATTTATGCTTGCATAACAAAAGTGCATGGGCCTTGCTCGTATTAGGAAGCATGCAAATGTTAAATGCTCGTCATTGGCAAGTGGCTATGGAGGAAGAAACGGAAGCTCTGAAGAAAAACAAAACTTGGGAGTTAGTCAAACTACCTAAGGATCGAAAGGCCATTGGTTGTAAATGGGTGTATAAACTTAGAAAGGGCACTAGCGGGAATGTTGAAAGATATAAAGCTTGACTAATTGTAAAATGATATGCTTAGAAATCAGGTATCGACTTCAATAAAATATTTTCTCTTGTTGTTCGATTAAGTACTATTCGTATTGTATTGAGTAAGGCCGTAGTACTTGACTTGGAGTTAGAGCAGTTATATGTTAAGATTGCCCTTTTGCATGGTAATCTTGAAGAAGAGATTTATAGTACTAAACTTGAAGGCTTTATCAAGGACGACAAAAAGGATATGGTTTGTTGACTGACCAAATCACTTTATGGTTTAAAGTAGGCGCCAAGGTGTTGGTATAAGCGGTTTGATTCTTTCATTGTGAGTTTGGGCTTTAGCAAATATGAAGCTGATCCTTGTGCCAATACATACTTTGGTAATGATCACTTCATCATTTTGTTGTTATATGTTGATGGCATGCTAGTTGCAAGTACTAATAAAAAAAGTATCTCAACACTAAAAGCTCATCTATCTAGGGAGTTTGACATGAAGGGTTTAGGGGTGGTTAATCAAATTCTTGGGACGATGGTATATAGGGATAGAAAGAACAGAAAAGTTTGTATAACTCAAAAGAGTTATGTTCAAAGGATCTTGCGCCGCTTCAACATGCAAGAATCCAAATCAGTCAGTATCTCATTTTCTGTTGGTTACAAGTTGTCTTCAGAACAATCCCCTGGCATTGAAGCTGAAAAGACAGAGATGTCACACATACCATATTCATCAGTAGTAGGGAGCCTTATGTTTTCCATGGTGTGCATCAGACCAGACATTGCACAAGCAGTGGGAGTAGTCAACAAGTTCATGGCAAATCTAGAAAGAAGCCACTTAACAAAAGATGATTGGTGGCTATTCTTGAAAGGGTTTTTCACTATGAAAATAGTCTTTAAGTGGGGGAATGTTAAAGTGCAATAGGTGGGCTAGTCGGTGGCTCACCGAATTAGCAAAATGGTGGCCCACCGATTGAGCCCACTATATAAAACTCGGTGGCCCATTGAGTGAGTCTACCATTTGAGATTGCTTAGTGGTGAAGACAATTTTTAAAAAATTCCCATTATACCCTTCCCTATAGATATAAATAGGGGTCCCCTCCTCTGTTGTTTTCATTTCATTGTATATACTATATATAGTGTGTTGAGAGGAGTGTGGTGTTGGGTACAGGTGAGATTCTGGTGAGGTCATTTTGGCATTGTATTTTTTTTGTTTATAGTGAAGAAGCAAATTCTGAGCTGCTGCCCGTGGATATAGACAATTTGGCCGAACCACGTTAAATATGGTGTTCTCTATTTTTTCTTTCTTTTGCTTTCTTGCTATCTGCTTCTTTTTATGCACATACAGATTATATCATTCGCTGTGCCATCCCAACAAAGACAAGAAAGGGAGAAGAAGGTTTCGATGATTGTGATCCCACTTCAGGTTCTTGCAAATTTGGCTTTTTGTTGTGATTGGGGAGACGAGACCAATATTCATTAAGGATTGGGTAACTTGGAATCAGGTGTTCTTGTTAGTTGATATCATCTGTTGTTGTGCCATTATCTTCCCAATTGAGGGAGACATCCAAGACTGATGTCAAGACTACGAGGAATTTGGCCAAGTTGACACTTTTCCGAAAATTTTATATCCTTATAATTGGGTACTTGTATTTTATGAGAATTGTGGTGTATGCTCTCAGAACAATTGCTGCTTGCAAGTATCAGTGGGTGAATAATGTGACTGAAGAAACAACAAGTCTTGTTTTTTACTTGGTAATGTTTTATATGTTTTGTTCGGTCGAGAGAAATGATTTCTTTGTTCTCAATGAGGAGGATCATCCACCCATGCTGAGAGTTACAACGATAGTGGTAGGTGGAAAGGAGGGAGAAGACAAGGGATAGAGATTCGACTGAGAAAGAGAGAGGGATTCACCTATTAATGAGAAAATTTTAGTAGAGCCTATCTATTATTTTTTCTTAAAAGAGGAAAATTTAAGCGTGACCCACTCATTTATTATTTTTGATTAACGGTGACATATAACATTTTTTATTATTTTATTCATAATTACATCAATTTGCTCACCATTGGCATTTTTTCAAGTATAGGTCCAAATTGTGCTTTATTTTTTTTAAGTATAGGTTTAAATTGGCCTTTTAATCGGCGAAAGTGCCTTTTTCGCGTAATATAAGGGTTGTGATAGCTGTTAATCCTCATTTTTATTCATGGGAACACGATGTGAGGATGGTCTTGTAAGGGTTGTTGATGTGGCGTAATCCGGCTACTCCCTACTGGATATGACCTGGCTACTAGTGACAATGAGAACTGTGTTCCTGAAAGAAATGAGTCAGAGATATTGGAGTGGCTTATCCGGCGAGGATACTCCGATGGCTAAATTAGAGCATAGTGATAGTAGAGAGCTTAAAGATGATAACAGTGAGAGAGCTTAGAGAGTGAAGATTACACACACAACAATAATAATAGAATGTACCTCGCCCCTGGGAAGGCGGGGTCTTTATATACTGGGGTCCATGCGGGTTGGCGGAACAGTTATCGAACCCCAGCTGTGATGGGACTTGCTTGCGTGTTAGGTGGGTGAAACGCCGTCCAATGGTAATACTGTCATACGCTGTCAAACGGTAATACTGTCACACACTGTCAAATGGTAATACTATCCCTTCCCGTCAGAACCGGGGAGTTGGTGAACTAATGTGACCGTTACGAGGTACGGCCCTGTAGGATACAGAGTATTGTGGTGTGCTCCTCGAGGTTTCCATTCGGAGGTCTGAACGGTAGGTGAGTCGCCTGTAGGATATCGAGTTGTTCGATGACGAGCTGACTGGTAGTGAGCTCCTCGAGCTTGTGCTCCTTAGGTCTTCTTTGACACGAATGTCGAAGTGCCCTTGGACCGAGGTGATGCATCGGTCCGGGCATGACCTGTAATGAACTTGTTTGTCGCGATCTGGTGCCAAGACGATCTTAGCTCGAAGTGATCTTAGTTCGGGGTACTAGCTTATCCGAGCACGCTTTGTAGCGAGCTGATTCATGTTGAACTGTCACTCGAGTTGAGTCACGTCCATGTGCTGATCTAACCATGTTGAGTTGTCGCTTATGTGGGGTCACGTCCACGTGTCCCCTGTCATGGGGTCGGGCCAAATTCTCCTTCATCAATTGCCCCCACTCCTCGAGCTAGGGGTCTTGACCTCATTCGGGGAGTTCACGATATGCCAAGTGGATTTGGCTCGAGGTTTAGATGCTTTGTCAGATGGATCACGTCCGGTTCACGTACAGATGTCAAGCGACCTATACGTTCCTTGGATGCCAAAAAATGCGCTAAACAAATTTTGTTCTCGAGGGTCGTGCATCCGGTTTTCTTAGGAGTCGTCAGATTGCTTTGATCCCGGCCGTTGCTTCTTCAATACAGTGGCTATAAATAGGGGGACCCGAGACTCATTTCCTTCGCCACAAGCTTACTAGTCTTCAATCTGAGGTCATGCTTAGCTTCTTTAGCTCGGGTTTTCTAGTTCGCCATTTCCTTTTAATCCGGTCGTCTCTCTTTGGTGAGTCTCCCTTCGCTCTTCTTTTCAGTTCTGTTCAGTTTTATGTCTTCCTCTAGCTTTGATAGTCTTCTAGATGGGGCTGAGGTAGGTACCTCGGCCCAGGTCGGTAGCCAGGACGAGGCTACTTCGGGTTCAAAGGCAGTCTATCGCCTTCCCGAGGTACAGGCACCCCGGAAGGCTCGAGGGGCCTCGGGTAGTCAGGCGTTCACTTCTCACCAAGGTCGGGTGAAGGACCACTTTGGCCTTTCAACAATGACCTTGGACTATCTTTAGGCTTTAGTATGCCGGTATAACCTTCTGAGAGAATTCTCCTACAATCTCCCCTCGAGTAATTTCCCCTGGGAACACGATCATAATGAGATCGTGATTTTTGAAGAGCAGCTCGTAGCTGGACTCTGCCTTCCTTTGCATCCCTTAATCATAGAGGTCCTAAAGTCTTTTGACAATACCATAGACCAGTTACACCTGAACTCCATTCGTAATGTAGTAGGGACCATTTCGCTTTTTCATAAGTACTGTCTTCCCCTTGACCTCGATATCTTTTCCACCATTTTGTCAATAAAGAAAAACTCTTCATGTGTTCTTCCCGAGCATAGGAGAACCTATTACCTGTCTCCTCACCCGGGCTATAAGCTAATGCATGAACTCCCCAACAGAATCCCGACCTGGAAATGGGATTACTTCATGGTCCGTAGCCCCGAGGGGTGGCCTTTCCCAACCCATTGGAAGTTGGCGATTCAGGTTCCTAGTGTTAGACTAGGCCTGAAGACAAGGGAGACGCTCAAGTCTTGGGCGGAGCTCGACTTCCTCTGCTCGGACTACCTTGCTGAAGACAAGTTTGTGCAAGCCGGCTTGAGTCCTGGTAGGTTGCCTTGGGATTTTTTGCCTTTTTAAGGTTCTGATTAGTTCGTGGCTAATATCACTTTTTTTGTTTTTTGCAGCTACCATTCCGGTCAACACAGAGAGGCTTTTGAGGAGATCCTAGGGAAAGAAGAAGACCGCGAAGAGATCGCGCCAGGAGGCTGATCTCTCTCTTGAAGTTGAAATCGTGGAGCCAGCCTCCACTGCGCCTCCCTAGGAAGAGGCTCGATCCGCTGCCCTCCAGGCGGTCACGAACGAGGTTCATCACGAGGGAGCTCACCCCTAGGAGCCAGAAAGTTTGTCTGCGCCTGTGGGGACGGATATTGCTTCGAAGGGTTATCTTCCGATCGTGAAAGAAAGTATCATGGACCACGTGCAGGCCATGCGCAAGAGCCAAGGTGCCGTCTTTCAAGACGAAATCGTGAAATGGGCAGAGATGTCCCCCGGCCGGCTTTTGGGACTAGGGCGGAGGTGCAGAGACTCCACCGCAAGATGGACCTGACTCGGGGCGAGGTGCTCAGAGCGAAGAAGGGGGCTGAGGCCCAGAAGGAGCTGATCTTGACCCAAGAAGGGCAGATCTCCTTGTTGACTGAGGAGAAGGCACGGCTTGAGCGAGAGATCGCGAATCTTGAGGCCTCCATCGCGGAAGAAAGGAACAAGGCCGTTGAGAGTTTTAAGGAGTCCCCGAAGTTCGAGGCCCTGCAGGTCAAGTACGGATTGAACTCCTATCAATCTGGATTCAAGCTGTGTTGGTACTTGGTTCAGCAGAAGTTCCCCGACCTCGACCTCAGTGGCATTTCGATGACAGGCTTAGACCTCGAGGTGGCCAAGGCGGCGGATGAGGATCCCGATTCTCCAGGGGAGGAGAGTGATGAAGATATTGAAGTGGTGGACCCTTCTGTGTGATGACTTCTTGTTCTTCATCTTTTTCTTCTTTGAACTGTGGATGCATTCTCCCGGGCCGTTGAGCTCGGGTTTTAGTAAAATTCTTGTACTTGAACATTTTCTTACTAATGAAATATACAATTTTCTGAGTAATACTGAGTGCAAAATAATTCTAAGTGTGAGTGAACTATTGAGTTACCGAACTTGGAAACTGTACAGGTTACCCTGAACTATTGAGTTACCGAACTTGGAAAAGAGTAAGGGTAACCGAGGTGAAATAGACATCGTAGGGTTTATACCCGAGCTGTCTTTACCTTAGGTGTTAGAAGTAGCTTGCTTATGCCAGCGAAGTAACCAGGTCGCCTAGGTCCTTGTTAGTTCAGCATCTTCGTCCCTTAGGCTTCAGGAGGGACCCGTAGTCTGCTCTTGAACTTCGCCCATGCCGAAGTGGCAACTGGGTCTTCTTGTGGCCCTTAGGCTTCAAGGGGGACCCGTAGTCCGCTCCTAAGTTTTGCCCACGCCGAAGTGGCAACTAGGTCTTTCAGTAGTATTGGCCCTTAGGCTTTGGGAGGGACCCGTAGTCCGCTCCTAAATTTTGCCCACGCCAAAGTGACAACTAGGTCTTTCAGTAGTATTGGCCCTTAGGCTTTGGGAGGGACCCCTAGTCCGCTTCTAAGTTTTGCCCACGCTGAAGTGGCAATTGGGTCTTTCAGCAATATTGGCCCTTAGGCTTTGGGAGGGATCCATAGTTCGCTCCTAAGTTTTGTTGCTCCTTGGAGACCTATAAGGAACTAAATGTCAGAGGACCCGAGGTGGCCAACCCGGTAAGGTCACTCCGATGGCTAAGTTAGTACTCCATAGTAGACTGGGAGTTAGAAATCACAATCTTTGAGTTAGAGCTTGCTTACTTGTTTCTGGGGCTGGTGCCTTTTCAATTCGTAATTAGAGGTAGTATCGCCTTAGGTTGCTAATGTTACACGCCCGAGGTACTCGCTCTCTTTCTAGGGTTTTGAGCTCGTACGTACCTTCCCCAAATATCTGCTTCACTCGGTAGGGACCCTCCCAATTTGGTCTGAGCTTACCTACACGGAAGTGTTGCTTCCTGACTCGGGCGTTATAATACCAGGCTACTCTTTGATGATAGGCTGTGGTCCGAATGTATGCGAGATCTCGTACCTCTTCTACTAGGTTGAGGTTGGTGTGGAGCTTGTCACCGTTTCCTTCGTTGTTGTAAGCTTCCAAGTGTAATGTAGGTAACTCGATTTTGGCTGGGATCACCGCTTCCGTGCCATAGGTGAGGTTGAAGGGGGTTTCTCCCTTGACAGTCTTGACGGTAGTTCGGTAAGCCCATAGTACGCTGGGCAGCTCTTCTACCCATAGCCCCTTAGCTTGGGATAAGCAGGCTTTCAGTCCGCAGAGTATGGCTCTGTTTGTGACTTCTGTCTGCCCATTCGCCTGGGGGTGTACTACTGAAGTGAAGTTTTGTTGTATCCCCATCTCAGCACACCAGTTCTGGAACTTGATGTCTTTGAACTGCTTACCATTGTCAGAAATGAGCACTCAAGGCCTTCTGAAGCGGCACACTATGTTCTTCCAAAAGAAGTTCTGCATGGTTTGAGCTGTGATTGTTGCTACGGGTTCTACTTCTACAAACTTTGTAAAGTAATCTACTACTACTACTAAGAATTTCCTCTGCCCTGTTGCTAGCGGGAATGATCCAAGGAGGTCGATCCCCCATTGTGTGAAGGGCCATGGGCTGGTGAGATACTTCAGATCGACAGCAGGTTGATGATGGATGTTGGCGTACCTCTAACATTTGTCGCATTTCTTGACGAGCTCGAGTAAGTCCGCCTTCATCATGGGCCAGTAGTATCCTTTCCATAGTGCTTTTTGGGCGAGAGCCCTGTCCCCCAAGTGTCCACCGCATAGGCCTTCATGGGTGTCATGGAAGATGAGCTCAGCCTCTGAAGGTCGTAAACAACACAAGTAGGGGAGCATGTAGGATATTCGGTACAATCGTCCGTCTATCATGACGTACTTGGCTGCCTGTCGTTCTACCCTTCTGGCTGCGTTGTTATCTATAGGTCGAGTTTTGTGAAGTAGGTATCTCTCGAGTGGGTCAATCCAGCTCGGCTCTGTTTGTGCAATGGGAGTGACCTCTTCTGCCCCCCCTCGGGAATGCTGGGCCGAGGCAGACTCTCTATGTGCACGATCCTCATGGTATTGCTGCTTGTGGTAGCTAACCGGGACAAGGCATAGGCCTCAGCGTTCTCAGACCTTGGAATCTGCCTAATGAAGTATGATTGGAAGCTTTGTAGAACTTCCTTGACCTTGGCCAAATAAGCGGCCATGGTGGTGTCGTGGGCTTCATAATCTCCGGTCACCTGGTTGACCACGAGCTGGGAATCACTACAGACGATGATGTACTTTGCTTGTACCTCTTTTGCCAATGTGAGCCCAGCTAGTAGTGCTTCATACTCTACTTTTGGATGTTGCGAACTCGAACCTAAGTGCGTACTCCAGTTTCACCCCGCTTGGTCCATGTAGAACAGTGCCTGCTCCGCTTCCTTGTTGATTGGATGAACCGTCTACATGGATAATCCAGGGCTCCTCGTCCCAAGTTGGCCTTGCTTTAACCGAGACCGGTGCTGTACTGGTTGAAGCCACCTCTTTGTGTTCGAGCTCCGTCAATTCGGGGGCTGCGATGGTGAAGGTACATTCTGCTACAAAGTTAGTTAAGGCTTGGGCCTTAATCGCCGTCTGAGGCTCATACTGGAGATTATATTTGTTGAGTTCGATGGCCCACTTAGTCAGTCTTCCAGATGCCTCGAGCTTGAGTAAGACTTGCCTTAGAGGTTTGTTTGTGAGGACTAGGACAGTGTGGTCTTGGAAATATGGGCGAAGCTTCCGAGCTGCCGTGACCAGTGCGTACGCCAGCTTCTCAATTTCTAGGTACCTGGTTTCTACATCCTGCAAAACTTTACTCACATAGTAGATAGGACGTTGGACCCGATCTACTTCTTTTATCAGTACCGAGCAGACCACCTCATCACTCGCGGAGAGGTACAGGTTTAAAACATCGCCCTCCTCGGGTCAAGTCAGAACTGGGATACTAACTAGGTACTTCTTTATCTCGTCGAAGGCAAGCTGACACTCTTTATATCCATTCGAAGTTTTTACTTTTCTTGATTGCCTTAAAAAAGGGCAGGTAGTGATCTGCTGACTTGGACATGAAGCGGCTTAAGGTAACCATGCGGCCATTCAGCCTTTGAACCTCTTTCAACTTGCGAGGTGGCTTCATTTCTAAGATAGCCTTGATTTTTTGGGGTTTGCCTCGATTCCACGCCGGTTAACTATGTAACCCAGGAATTTGCCCAAGGTGACACCAAAGATACACTTACTTGGGTTTAGCTTCATACTATAATTGCGCAAAATTTCAAAAACACATTGCAAGTCACTTATTAAATAGTTTGAAAATTGGGTTTTGATGACCATGTCGTCTACATAGCATTCAAACTTATCACCGATCAACAGCTCAAAAAGTTCGTTGACAAGTCTTTAAAAGGTTATCCTGGCATTTTTTAGCCCGAAGAGCATAACCTTGTAGTAGTACAATCCTAGTTCGGTTACGAATGCTGTTTTTTCATCATCGGTGGGGTCCATCTTGATCTAGTTATAGCCCGAGTATGCATCTAGAAAACCCAACAACTCGTGCCCTGAGGTCGCATCCACTAGACGGTCGATCTTAGGGAGAGGTAAGCAATCCTTCGAGCAAGCTCGATTCAGGTCAGTGTAATCGATGCACATGCGCCATTTACCGTTGGCCTTTTTTTACCAGAACGAGGTTAGCCACCCGACTCGGGTAGTGGACTTCCCTGATGAAGTCGGATGTAAGGAGTTTCCCGACCTCCTCATCGACTATCCTCCAACGCTCCAGGGCTAGGTTGTGTTTTTTCTATCTAACTGCCCTGGATAAAGGATCAATGTTCAACCTGTGAGCTATAACCTTAGCATCTATACCGAGCATTTCTGCCGCGGACTAGGCAAGCACATCTAAATTCTTGAGTAGAAAACTTACTAGCCGGGAGCGGAGAGGCTCTTCGATCACAACTCCAATCTGGAGAGTTCTGGCTGGATCTTCCACTGTGATCAAGATGTGGATTGTCCCTTTGGTTGGCGTGGCTCGCTCCTCGAAGTACTCCACAAGTCGCTCTAACTCGAGGTCATCTGCCAGCTTGGCCTTCCCTTTGAGAGCGGCAACGTAACACTTCTAGGACTCGAGCTGGTCACCCTGAGCTACCCCTACCCCGAAGTCCATGGGGAACTTCATGGCTAGGTAGTAAGTAGATACCACCGCACGAAGCGCGTGAGTGACGGGCCATCCCACAATGGCATTGTATGGGGAAGGCGTTGCGACTACTAGGAATGCATGCTCAAACCTCACGATGTTGGGCCACGTACCGACCTCCACGGGTAAAGAGATTTGCCCGAGAGGCCTAACTTCTTCTCCGCTGAAGCCTACTAAGGGAGTACTTGTGGGCTGGAGGTCACTTTCCCAGAGCTGTAGCTTGTCGAAGGTTCCTTTGAACATGATATCGGCCGAACTCCCTGAATCTACCAGGATGCGCCTGATTTCGAAGTCGTTGATTTTCATTCTTATGATCAGCGCGTCGTCATGGGGGTACTGAATCCCACGCGCGTCATCCTCGGTGAAGAGTATAGGGTCCTCAGGCCACGGCCGCTTTGGAGGGTTCTGCTCTTCGCGTTCTAGCTCGCGGACCGAAGTCTTTCCTGCTGCTGTGGAAAAACCCGCAACAACCAACCCACCGGTGATCGTATTGATTATCCCGCGAACTGGTCTTTCTTCGGGCAGTTGTCTCTGTTCACTCGGCCTGTTGCTAGACTCGGGAGTGTCTTTCTTTTGCTCCCCTCGCTGATCTGTCTGGCCTTTATTATTTTTCTGTACAAAGTTTCTCGGGTACCTATGACGGATGAGCTCTTCAATCTCACCGTGGAGGTTCTTATAGTTTTCAGTGCTATGACTGTCGTCTCTATGAAAATGACAATATACATTTTTATTTCTATGGCTTGGGTCGCTTCTCAACCGAGGTGGCCACTTCACAAAGGAAGCGTCCTTGATTGCCATGAGAATTTCCCCTCGCTTTGTGTTAAGGAGTGTGAAGCCCATTCTTTCAACCGTTGTTTGAGCTGTGGTCCTCCCTTTTTCTTTTATCTACCGGGGCTTCAGTCCATTGGTTCATCTCTTCCTTGGTCCCGATGAATTGATCGGCGAGCTTCAGGAATTATGTGATGTCTTTGGATTTGTTCGCCACCACATGCCACTTGAATTCTCGGTGAATGATCCCCTTTTTTGCTACCACAAGTCTCGCAGCCGGGTCTAAGTCTAGGATTAGTAGGCAAGTGTCATTGAAGCATTTGATGTAGCTTCGGATCGACTCCCCTTCCCACTGGACTATACTGAGAAGGCTTTCTTGCGACCTCGAGCACTTCTTACTAGTGATGAAATGCGAGGTGAACAACTGTATGAGCTGCGCCCAACTTTTAACTGTCCTGGGCGTATAACAAGTGCGGGCTACCCCTTTGAAAGTTGTGGAGAAGGCGATGCAAATGCAGGCTTCATCAGCCCCAACGAGATGCATCTAGGACTGAAAGGAATTTACGTGGTCGTTTGGGTTGAAAGACCCATAATACTTGTCCAGGGGGGACCCTGAAGTTCATTGGCATCGGGGAGGCTAGGAGCTCAGGGGATAGTGGAGAGGATACAGAGAGGAGGGGAGCGGTTTTTGTGACTCCTGAGCTCACCTCCATTTTACCTTTAGGTTTCTCAGGTCGGCTAGATTGCACGAGCTAGCCAGGATTTACTGCCTAGGGTGCTCCAGCATGCCTCCTTCACCATTGCTCAACTGGTTCCGCAGCGGTGCTGCTGACCTCCGCACTGTCAGATGGTGCTTTGGTCGAAAGTGACTCAGACTGCTGGCTACTACGGACCGAAGTGTCTTGCCTGGAGTCCTCAGCTAAGACCTCAAACCGGTTTCTTGTGAGAGCGCCTTCAGGTCGCGAAGGTCGAGGTGAACTAATTCTGGTGAGCTGAGTGTCTTTTGACCTGCTTACCTGTTGAGAAATGGGAGGGACTTGTCTTTCTCTCCTGCCGTGAGATGAGACCTAGGAGATCTCTTCCCGACTAGGATGGCTATTTTGGCGGTGAGGCTTGCTCGAGGTGATTGGACACTGAGGTGGGGTAGGTTGCTGGTTTTGCTGCAATGGTGGGAACTGCTGCTGGTACATGTGGTGTTGAACTTGTTGTTGGTACTACTGGAACTGCTGGACCTGCTGCATTTGGGCTTGGATAGCTCGTACGCAGTATACTAGGTCGTTTAGTTGGTTTTGTCCTACTCATGGGGGGACTATGGATGGTTCAACAGAGGTTGCCCCCACTACAGGGGAAATGGGGCATTCACAGGCTCAATTGGTTGAGGTACGACAGGTACTGGGATCCCATCCGCAGGGAGCGGTATGGTGAACTGGCCTACACAGGCAGTTGGGTACTGAGGTTACCCCCCGGAGACGTTTGCTTCTATGTGCTCTCCGGCGTTGCTAGAAGAAGCCATAGGTTTGATTTTGAGTTTGGGGTTTTCAAAATGGAAATAAAAAGGCTTTTAGTAACAATTTCCCACAGACGACGCCAATTGATGTGGCGTAATCTGGCTCTTCCCTGTTGGATATGACCTAGCTACCAGCGATGATGAGAACTGGGTTCCTGAAAGAGATGAGTCAGAGATCCCGGGGTGGCTTTCCCGGCGAGGATACTCCGATGGCTAAGTTAGAGCACAGTGATAGTAGAGAGCTTGAAGATGATAACAGTGAGAGAGCTTAGAGAGTGAAGATTACACACACAACAATAATAATAGAACGTACCTCGCCCCAGGAGGGGCGGAGTTTTATATACTGGGGTCCATGTGGGTTGGCGGAACAATTATCGGATCCCAACTGTGATAGGACTTGCTTGCGTGTTAGGTGGGCGAAACACTGTCCAACGGTAATACTGGCATACGCTGTCAAACGGTAATACTGTCCCACGCCGTCAAATGGTAATACTATCCCTTCCCGTCAGAACCGGGGAGTTGGTGAACTAATGTGACCGTTACGAGGTACGACCCTGTAGGATACAGAGTACTGTGGTGTGCTCCTCGAGGTTACCATTCAGAGGTCTGAACGGTAGGTGAGTCGCCTGTAGGATATCGAGTTGTTCGATGGCGAGCTGACTGGTAGTGAGCTCCTCGAGCTTGTGCTCCTTAGGTATTCTCTGACACAAATGTCGAAGTGCCCTTGGAATGAGGTGATCCATCAGTCCGGGTACAATTTGTAATGAACTTGTTTGTCGCGATCTGGTGCCGAGACGATCTTAGCTCGAAGTGATCTTAGTTCGGGGTACCAGCTTACCCGAGCTCGCTTTGTAGCGAGCTGATTCATGCTGAGCTGTCACTCGAGTTGAGTCACGTTCACGTGCTGATCTGACCATGTCGAGTTGTCGCTTATGCGGGGTCACGTCCACGTGTCCCCCTGTCATGAGATTGGGCCAAATTCTCCTTCATCAGTTGTCATAGCCGTTGTATCAAGCTGAACGTGGATGGAGGAGCTTTTGTCTCTGAGCAGCAGCAAGCAGCTCTTGGTGTTATAGGTCATGATGGTTTTGGTTTTTGCTTAACTGTCAGCTATGGTCCTTCACAAGCTTCTTCTCTAGCTCATTCAGAAGCTTTAGCAATTCTGGAAGCCATTAATCTTGCAAAGAGTCGAGGCTTCTCTCAAGTAGAGATTGAAAGTGATTGTAAACAGGTGATCATCCTCTCCATTTTGAAGAAGGGTGTTGGCTGTCCTAAGGATTGTAAGTTTAGTTTAAAAGACACCTTATTTCTTAGCCAAAGTATGGATGCTTCATTTACTTGGGTCAGTAGGGAAGCAAACAAAGTTGCCCACAGAGTGGCTCATCAAGGCCCTTTTGAGTCAGGGTCTTCCGTCAATAGTGTTCCAGCGTGGTTGCTCCTGGTAACTTATTTACAGAACTCTGCTCTCAACTCTTCTAGTTCTGCTGTTGTTTTTTCTTCTAGTGCTTTGTAGTAGGTTTTTGTGCTGCTGTTTTTTTTCTTCCTGTGTTCCATCGATAGCTGTACTTTCCTGGTTAGTTTAATTGATTACAACTTTTACTACCCATAAAAAATCATTATGATTTTTGAAATTGATGAAGTCCGGGTCCTCTAGGGTTTGTATATAAGCATATAGCAAGGTTTGAGTGCTTCACAATCTTCTGTTTGACAAAGAAATATTTATATTAATTTTTAGATTCCAACGAAGTACTGTTCCCAACTTTTCCAGCCATTCTTGCCGAGTTGAATGGATTATGGTCAGGCCATCATGCGGGCCAAATTCAAAAGGGCCTTACGTTTTTAATTAAAAATCAAAAAATGTATAAAAAAACTTGTCATTTGTATATTAAAATTACATTTTATACATTTATGTTTTTAATATAAATTCTGGAAAATTGCCAAACCCAAGCTGTCCCTGGTGCAATTTTACTACAGGAGTCTGACATCGGGTTCAGATTATGTCTTGAGGGGAGAATGACCATGATTTGGGGCCGTCCGGAAAGTGCCATGGAAGTGAGATTGGTCTGCTGGAGGTTTCAATCTCGAGGAGCTGTGGAACAATACCCACGTTTTCAACTTTAACCCTCATAACTCAAAGCCATGTGCTCATTGGATGCTTTTTATATTCTTTTATTGAGTTGAACACAGAGAAATGCAGTCATACAATATCTTGATCAAAAGCTTGCTTTCAATCAGCATCGATTTGCAGTCATGGCTGGTGACACCATCACAAGCCTTTCCAAAAGAACTTACCAAGTTGTTGTTTCTGCAACTCGAAGTATGGGCATTGGGAAGGATGGGAAATTGCCTTGGAGCTTGCCTAGTGATGTCAAATTCTTCCATGAGATCACTACATTTACATCAGACCCTGATAAAAGGAATGCAGTGATAATGAGTAGGAATTCATGGGAAGCGCTAGCTCTTGATCAATGGAATTGTCCTCTACCTGGTCGCCTTAATTTAGTCCTAAATCGTTCTTTGAGTTCTAGTATTGGAACTTCCAAAGATGTTGTAGCGTGTGGAAGCATGGATTCAGCTTTGGAATTGTTAGCAACATCTCCTTATTGTCTGTCAATAGAGAAGGTCTTTGTTGCAGGAGGTGATGAGATATTAAGGTCAGTATATAATTATATATTATTCATGCTTATTATCATAATCTAGGAAACAAAGATGTTGATATAATTCTTATTGCAGGGAAGCTCTTAGTGCACCTGGGTGCAATGCCATTCACATTACAGAAATTGAGACAAATATTGAATGTGATACCTTCATACCTCCAATTGATCCCACAGTGTTTCGGCCATGGTACTCATCTTTTCCATTGGTAGAGAACAACATTAAATACTCCTTTGTAACTTATGTTCGTATGAGGAGTTCTGCAATGGAAGCTCTTGCTCTAAACAATGGGACAACATTTGACAGTAGTAGTCCAGACAACTTAAAATTTGGAGAAAAGTTCTCCTTTCTTCCAGAAATGATCATTAATAGACATGAGGAGTACATGTATCTGAAACTGGTCCAAGATATAATTTCAAATGGGAATCACAAGGATGACAAGACTGGGATTCTCACTCTCTCCAAATTTGGTTGCCAGGTAATGCCAATCTCATCAGTTTCTCTGCTTTTCTTGCTAATGCTCATATATAGTGGAGATTCTTAGTTCTCTTTTCTTGTTCTTCTTTGTTTCCACAGATGCGGTTTAACCTGCGCAAATCATTTCCTCTTCTTACAACTCAGGTATGATCAATTTTTTCCAAGGTAGTCATTTCCAATGTAATAATTTTAACATACTTTTAGTTTCTGATTTGTTCAATCTTCAATATATATGGGCTGATCTCCTCTAGGGCTGTTAGATTGACCCATTAGATCTCATCCCCATCATGGGGTCACCTCAAATGCTTAATATTTTACATTATCCATTCAACCGTATTTATTCATTCCGACATATTTCAGGAATTTATGAAAATCCATTGCCAACATGTTAAAGTTTTCTTATTGTTCCACAGAAAGTGTTCTGGGGAGATGTTGCTGAAGAACTTTTTCGGTTCATCAATGGTTCTACAAATGCAAAGGTAATGACATGAAGCACATGAAACCTCATATTTTACTTTGTTTTGGAACTTTTTAATGAGCCTGGCCTGGTCTGGTCTATTTGGTTCAAATTCTCCAAGCAATCTCATATCCAAATCTATATATCATCCAAATGAACAATGCCCTATGGTTTCAGAGAATAGCATTCTGATTAGTCTTCCTTTGACCAGTTGGTGGATGTTATTGAAAAAGTCAAGAATAAGCCAGATGATGGACGAATTGTTCTCTCAGCTTGGAGCCCTTCTGATCTCAAATTGATGGGACTTCCACCTTGCCAAACTTTTGCACAGGTAAGCAGCAGACTAATTCATCTGTGTTCAATTCTTTTCACTTTTGTTATCACTTGATATGTTCTTTTTTGTTATTTATCATCCTTCTTTCTCTTGTTTTTTCTTATTCCCCTGCCCAATTTGCAGTTTTATGTAGCCAATGGGGAACTGTCCAGCCAAATGTACCAACACTCAGCTGACATGGCTCTTGGTGTGCCGCTTACTATTGCATCCTATGCTGCCTTGACATGCATGGTAGCACATGTTTGTGGTATGATTATACTCTCAACACCAGAATCTGTTTTCTTATTTATATAGAGCAATTCTATAATATAGAAACAGTCTTGCAGTACAGGAGAACAACCCTAAGGCTATAAATGTTGCACATCCAGGGTTGAAATGTTGCACCTAAGACTACCTGACATGGGCTGAAAATTTCCACAGTACCTGACCCACAACCATTTAAGGGCCTCTGTTTTATGGATTTTGAGAGGGGGAAAGTTGGTCAATGAGATTTTGATTCATGTACCAAGATTTATGTGGAATCCATAAATTGGTCATTGTCTTATTTATCTGAGAGATAAAAGAATATGGATAAACGCACTTACCGAGATAAATCCATTTACACGGGTTAGCAACTTCCTTGAAAAGAAAATGGGCCACAAATGTACCCAACCTGCTATGTTAATAGGTAGTTTATAAGTGGGTTGGCTGGTAAGTCATAGGGGGTGGGTCAGAAATTGCCACCCCTAGGTGCAATAGCTACAGAATGTACCCAACCTGCTATGTTAATAGGTAGTTTATAAGTGGGTTGGCTGGTAAGTCATAGGGGGTGGGTCAGAAATTGCCACCCCTAGGTGCAATAGCTACAGCCTCAAATGGTTTTGCGCACCGGTACCGTGGAATTGTATTGATACCATAGAATTTGCATTGGCTTTTAATATTTCAAGGCCTTTTCTCTTGGTAATGTACAGGACTTGCCCCTGGTGATTTCTTCCATGTTATTGGGGATGCTCGTGTTTGTAAATTTCACATTAGTCCTCTCCAAGAGCAACTTAAGAGACTTCCTAGACCTTTTCCAGTAAGTAGAACCAAGTAAGCTTAATATGAAATTAATTAACAAACTACGTTTTTCTAAGTGATTTTATTTTTCAAGTATCCATTTCTATAAATAGAATATGGATCCCCATGTATAGAAGCTCTAAATATGGTAAGTTCCTTTTTTTGTTCTGTTTCTCAATGCAATGCAGATTTTGAAGATCAATCCTGAGAAGAAGGATATAGGTTCCTTTGTGGTCACTGACTTCAAGCTCATGGACTATGATCCTCACCAAAAGATAGAGATGGAAATGGCTGTATAGGTAAACCTATGTCACTAAATCTGGTATTAGAAAGAGGGCTTTGAGACCTATACCATGTGATTAAGGAAATTTACTTCTTCACATCCTATTTGTACTAGTTTGTTCCCAAGCATTTCAACATAAGAAGGTACATCTTCTTGCAAAAGAAATCACAGGGCCAATTGGGGGTTGCCAATGACCCCTTTCTTCAACAGGCAGAAGCACCCCAGAAAGGATAGACTCTGGGTTCAGCCAGCCATCCTACCATTATCTGCCATGTGAATAAGGATTTGTTCTGTTGTATGAATAAGTTCTAATAAAAATGGTGTTTTGTTGCCTTGTGCCCTTCTGTTTTTCAGTTTTGCGAGGGGATTGATGTTTAGGAGTGTCAATGGATGGGATTTGGGTTGGACCGGTCCGAAACAAAATCAGTTTGAAGGGGTTGGATGGGCCAATAAGATATATTAAATTGGATTAGTCCAGATTTAATGATCCAAAATAATTTATAGGATTGGACCTGGTCCATCTGTAATGGA
This sequence comes from Nelumbo lutea, assembly GCF_056320005.1. Classification (NCBI taxonomy): domain Eukaryota; kingdom Viridiplantae; phylum Streptophyta; class Magnoliopsida; order Proteales; family Nelumbonaceae; genus Nelumbo; species Nelumbo lutea. Next base: position 64,086,154 of record NC_142686.1, on the reverse strand, counting down.
TTATGTTGGACTGGTTTGGATTGAACCAATATTCAGTCCATTAAGAGAAGATAAAATCATAAAAGTATAGTGTGAATGGACTAGTTTTGAGTTGGACCTAATCTAAATTAAAACAAATTTAAACAGATTGGACTGTCCAAACATTGAATTGGGCCAGTCCAGAATGATTCAAAGTATTCATTGTATTGGATTGGACCTGTTCCATCTGCATCATATTGGACCGGGTTGGATTGGGCTAATGTCTGGTTCACTGACAGCCTATTGATGTTTCAGGTTTGTTTTTGTCATCCAATTCCTTTTTTTCCTAACAATGTTCATGGAAATACAATGGCATCTCATTTTATATGATAAAAAAATGGGAAAATTCCCGATGGGTACCCTGTACTTTAGGCTGAGTGCCAATTTAGTACCCGAACTTTAAAATGCGACAATCTAGTACCTGAACTTTCATTTTGCGATGATTTAGTACCCGGCATTAATCAGCTGTTAAGTAGCATGCAAAAAGACAAAAATGCCCTTCAAGTGTCATCTAATTTTCTTTATCAACCATCCAATAAAACTAGACCTACAGTGCTGCCTATTCATCATCTTGCCTCTCCTCACTCTTTCCTCCTCTCCGCCCCTCTAATTTGCTAGTCTAAGAATGCTGCCATGGATTCCTTGCTTGGGTTGCTCCATGAGGGTGATAAGAACATCCTAATCGCTGTTGCACAGGGTGCGGTTTCAATTCTTGTTCAGTTATTGGATTTGAGCTCCCTGGAAATAAAGGAGAAACCATTTGCGGTGATTTTGAGGATTTTCGTGCAAAAGATCCTTTGCAATCCTGAAAGCTTTCGAGTTTGGGATTCATGGGTTCCAAAGTTACAACATGATTCTTCATTTTCATGATCTTTACGTTACTGGCATTGCCACGATATACGCTTGCAGATACTGCTCACCACCTCACCCCAGCCCGAGATCGCCAAAAGCCCCCCATCGCCCATCGTACCATTCTCACCCACAATGCCCACCGCAGCATGGAAAAGAGCGACATATACTAGTTTAATTCACGTGGTGGGCGCCAAATCCTGAAACAAGTTGAAGAATGTTACCAAGCTAATAATCACCACCATATTATAACATCATGAAAGGCTTCGTTATACCAGAGACTACTACATACCTGAAGCCTGCCTTGACACCACTATGGCTCAAGAGGTCATTCTTGCTTGTAACACATCAACCTTCTAGAGGTCATTCTTGATTCCGCGAAAAGGGATGAAGGTCTCTTCCATCTTGTTTGGCAACTCAGTCAACTAGGTAGTCTTTCTTCAATGGCTCAGGAGAAGGAAGGGTGACATTAGAGGGACAGGTGATCTAATATTTGGATAAATTACATTATTTGAGTATTGCAGAAGGTGAGAAAGTGCAATGCTAACAAACACTGAACAGAGAAGAGTAGATTTGTATTCAGGGAATACAAATAATCATCAAGCCAACAATAGAATTACATAATCCAATCCCACCGAAAGACTCTAGCTTGTTCTCAACCAGACAAACCAAGTCCGAAGACCCACAAACAGAAGACAAAAAATTTAAAAAGACAAGAACACCAAATGATAACATACAAATGGGTTAATAATTTTTCTTGCATTGAAGTTGTTCTTCCAGACAATGTGAGCACAGGGGAGGCCAAGAGGAAAGCTCCATATATATAACCTCGAAAAGGGTTGAAAATGGAACTGTAGATTCGATGCAGAGAATGCAATGTGGGTCAAAAGCGAATAAGATGAATCAAGGAAGTTCAGTGGCAGTGCCCAACAGAAAACACAAATTTAGAAATTAGAAATATAGAGCTAAAAGAAAAGAAAAAGAAAATATTAAGAGATAAGAACAAATTAAAAACAAGAGGCTCAAAGTAAGTAATGGCAGTGTCGTAGACCACATTACTTACTTTTTTTCTTCATGTTGTTAAGTCATTTTTTCTTCGTGCTGTGGAGAGAGAGAGAGAGAGAGAGAGAGAGAGAGAGAGAGAGAGAGAGGGTGCCAGTCCATAACAAGCTGGCATATGTGAACCTTTTTGAGAAATGGAGCAACTTCTCTAGAAGTAGAAAAGTGGAATCTCTGTTAGTACCCTCCTTCAAGAGGTAGCAGTGGTGGTGGTCTTACACCACCTTTTGGAGGTGGAAGTGGACTTCCAGGGACAAATCCTCCACCGTCAACTAGTCCGACATGCCCGATCAATGTGCTGAAATTAGGGTTGTGCTTGGATGTTCTTGGCGGGTTGGTGCACATTGGATTAGCTAGAGAACCCAATGGAAAATGCTTGTTGTTCAGTGCTTGGAGGTCTGCTAGAGCTTGAAGCAGTTGTTTGCCTCTCTTTCATTTTCTTGAGAAAGAAGATGATGAACATTGTATAAGGGTAATTTTGGTATTTTTAAAAGTCTTAAATCACAAATGAGGTCACGTGATATACATAACTGAAGGTTCATTAACGGTAGGTAATAGATTATCGTAAAATGAAAGTTCGGGTACTAGATTGTCGCGTTTTAAAGTTTGGGTACTAAATTGGCACTTGGCCTAAAGTATAGGATACCTATCGGGAATTTTCCCAAAAAAACACAATTTGAATAATCGACATTGACATAGAAATTTATTTTGTAAGAAATAAAAAGGAATGAAATATGAAATTTTAATTTGAGATCGTAGTTCATGATATCTATATCTATATCTATGTATCTCTCTCTCTCTCTCTCTCTCTCTATATATATATATATAAGATCAAGGCACTTGTTTGCGCCCGCGCCACAATGGCACTGGCATCATTGCTTCTAATGAAATCAAGGAACTTCTTTGCTTTATTCCTTCTCATTAGCCAGATCGGACCCAGATCCAGATATACTTCTTCCTCGTGGGATCAGTCAAAAAACCCAACCACTTCCTCGTCCAAGCCCAAAAAGAAGAAGCTTGCCAGCCACCAATGAAATCCAGCAGAAGATACCTTATACAGGATTCATTCAAGAAATGGATGTGCTCCAGAGTTTGTTGAACTTAAGCAAGAAAATGCGAAGCAAAATGGTAAGTCCACCCTCACCCACCTGCCTATGTATGTAATGGAAGTAGCCTCATCTGTTCGTTGTATGCTGACTTAACAAAGGATTCTCCAACCTAGCTATAAGATTTGATCATTATGAACGAGAGAACAAAATCTACATCCTCATTTCCTCTGTCATGTCCATACTACCTTGCTTCTCTTTGGACTTGTTTTATTTTCTTGGGGTTGAGTAAACAAGGGAACTGATGATGTCTCACCGAACGACTTACTGGTTGAATCCATACTCACTCACACTTGTTTACAGGAAGGGTCATTGGATTTAGTATTACATGATGTCTCACAATGGGAGAAGTACGGACAGGCCCAATGCAGATTTCTAATTTCTACTGTAAAGCTATAAACATTTAAATGGCAACAACACACACTCTATGCATCAACGCCCACTTGTGAATTGGCATTGATGTAACCGTTTCTAGTCACGTACCAATTTTTGTGATGTATCAATTTTTTTTGGCTAAGTACCTCATCATTTGACCTGCTCCCAAGTGGCCTGTGACTCAGAGGATGATGGAGCTCCCTAGTGGCGAACTACCTGGTGATGAGCTACTTGGTGGCGAACTGCCTGGTGATGAGCTACTTGGTGACGAGCTCCCTGATGGAGAACTGCCTGGTGACGAGCTCCCTGGTGGAGAGCTACTTGGTGATGAGCTCCCTGGTGGAGAACTGCCTGGTGACGAGCTCCCTGGTGGAGAGCTACTTGGTGACAAGCTCCCTGGTGGAGAACTACCTAGTGACGAGCTCCCTAGTGGAGAACTGCCTGGTGACGAGCTCCCTGGTGGAGAGCTACTTGGTGATGAGCTCCCTGGTGGAGAACTGCCTGGTGACGAGCTCCCTGGTGGAGAACTGCCTGGTGACGAGCTCCCTGGTGGAGAACTGCCCGGGTGGACTCGTCATTTGACTTGCTCCTAGGTGACTTGTAACTTAGAGGGTGGTGGAGCTCCCTGGTGTAGCGCAACCCGACTGCCCTCTGCATGAGGTGATCTCCTCTCCTTTGTAGGCGGCGGGAGCTGAGGGACCTGCAAGAACTCCATTCTTTCCTCCTCTTTGTAGGCGGTGGGAGCTGAGGAACCTGTGAGAACTGAATCAGAGGACCTGGGGGTGTTTACCCAGCGGGGACTCTTTGATGCCTAAGTTAACATTCTGATTGCAGAGAGCTTGGAGGGAAATGAGAGAGCTAGAGAGCAGGGATTAACTCCATTTTTCCATTCCCTCCCCCCTTGTCTTTGGGGGTCGGAGTCCTTATATAGTGGTGTCCTATCAAATCAGGCGTAACAGCCTCTGTCAAGTCAGGCATAACTGTCTCTATCTCTCTGCTGCGGCCGTTACTGTCAGAGTTGAGGTGGCGGGTGCAGGCGGCTGCTGTAGAGTACGGCTCTGCCAGTCAAGGGACAATTCTCAAGACCGACAGGCACAGCGCCGCTTAGCGAGAGACGTGGGTGCAGGTTTCCGGATCTATCAGGTACAGTTGTCAGGCAGGAGATCTTCCTGCGATACGTCGAGCTGCCCCTAAGTGCCGAGCTGCCTGTAAGTGCCGAGCTGCCCCTAAATGGAGAGCTCTTCGTAAGACGCCAGGCTGCCTGCGGAGTGGCCAGCTGCCTGTGGCGAGTTGCCTATGCCGAGCTACCTGTAAGTGTCGAGCTGACCCTAAGTGGCGAGCTCTTCGTAAGACGCCAGGCTACCTACGGAGTGGCCAGTTGCCTGTGGCAAGCTGCCTATGCCGAGCTACCTGTAAGTGCCGAGCTACCCCTAAGTGGTGAGCTCTTCGTAAGACGCCAGGCTGACTGCGGAGTGGCCAGCTGCCTATGCCGAACTGCCCTAGCTATACCGAGCTGCCTATGCCGAGCTACCCTAGCTGTACCGAACTGCCTATGCCGAGCTACCCAGTCGTCAAGAGGCTGCACTTGGTTTGCATGAGGTGCCAGGTGTCACAATTTCACTAGAGGGCCAAATCCGCCCTCATTAGGCATCAATTCCGAGCTGACACCTACCCCAACAGTACTTTATGCCTATAAATTCTGACCCTGGGTTGAATTGTTTTTCTCCCAACAATTAAATGGTCAGTAGTTCCAGTTGGATTAATCAATTATCATCAAAGCCTTAATCCCCTTTAGCCGGGAAGAAAAAACAGGCTAGCAAATTAAATGGAAAATGATGTCAAATGGATTGAAGATTCTCTAATTCTCCAAGTGCAATGCGTGACATCAATGATAAGGTATTTCGATATACCTTTTGGATGATAGATGTTTTGCGCTAAGTGAGAGAAATAATTCATTCAAATGAATATATTCAATGGTTTGACGGCCATGGTTGTAGCTACTAGCTAGTGCTTCTTTGTTAGCGGAAATGAGGGAAATTGGGAGATGTTGCTAGATTGAGGGCAAATATGATATTTTATGATTTCTTTAAATGACACTCTAGGGATAATTTCATAAATGTATACATTTTTTGCCTGGGTTATGATTAAATTTCTCAAAAGCTCAGGAGCGGTATTTGTTAATAAAGAAACTATAGAAGCGATTTTTATAATTGCCAGAAACTTCAGAGTTGAGAGGAGGTTTTTGTGATTCTCAAAAGTTCAGGGGGCAGCTAGTTTTATCTTCGTAATCGTAAGCCCTCAACCATTACGGAGTATCGAGAGCAACCTCTGAAAAAGCAGAAAGCCTAACAATGGAGACCCTGCAGCACGGAAGTGGGGCGCCCGCGCCTCCTCATGCGACTCACTACCATATGTATAATCATCCTTTTCTCTTCTGCCCTCACCACCACTGTCACCACTACCACCACCACCACCACCACCACCCGTTTTGTAGGCCGAAACCTCACTGTGGATTTCACGTGCTTCCTTTCCACCCATTCTGCCACATCCATTTACGCCCGTGCTTTTCTTCTCCTCCTCCCTTTTTTCCTCTCCCTCTTCCTCTTCCTCTTCCTCCGACACTCTCGAGATTAGTCTCTGAAAAACCTGAACCAGGGTATTCTCTTTCCATTGCAGACAATCAGAAGGTTGTTGGTTCGGAGTCTAAAGAAGCTTACGATTCAGGAGCACTGTAAGTGGGTTCCACCGGGTTTTTCTTTTTTATTTCTTCAATTTATTAATTTAGGCATATTCTTTTAGTTTTCCAGTGTCTGATTTTTCGTGGGCTTGGTTCCTTTGAGACGGTTGTTGCAATCAGTTGGGTTAATTGGGTTCATTTTGGTTTGGATTTTGTGGGTAAGATGTGGATTCAGTTTGTATGTGGTTGTAATTTGCAAGTAAGATTGAAGTGTTTATACATGATTGGTGATTCTCATGATGATTTTGGGTTGCATTTGCTTCGGTTGGCATTTACAATTTTCTTTTTTTTTTCAAGATTAGATGTTGCTTTAATATGCAGAATTGATAAATTTATTGTTTTCATTTCGAAATTGAAGTAGATGTTTGATGAATCAAGTAATATTGCACAGCCAACAAAAAAGACTAGAAGTTAATTGTCAGTATTTCTCAAGGAATGATTTTGTTTCTATTATAAGTTATAACTTTTTTTCTGTTAATTACAAATTTTATTTATCTAACTAATGATAAGGTGCATTGAGCTGTTGTAATGGGTATTTTCCAATAAGTAGGGGACAAGAGGACTTGATGGAAAAATTGGAAGAAGAAGAAGAGGAAGAACCTGTGTTTGTAATGACTGATGAATGGATGGAATTCTTTGCAAAATCTGAAGCAAAAAGGAGACAAGGTGGTTGTTCAACCCTCCTTTTGAACATACAAAATCTATTGAATGAGTTCTTGACAATTATATATGATTCTAATGCACAGAGAAGAAGCAAGCAAAGAACAGAGGCAAAAAGTGACAGACATTCTGAAGCGAACAAGGGCTAAAGGTGACCATTGGAGATACAGTCCATTTCTTATTCTGGAGTCATGATCAAGGATTCCATCTTTTCCTCATCCTTATGTTGTAAATTTTCTTTCTTTAGTTCTAATTGTTAAGCTTGTTAATAGGGCTATTACAGCCAAGAGTTCCTTGTTTCTCAAAAGCTTTCAATGCCTTCACCCTAGTTTTTTGAACAGATGTTATTTTTTAAGTAGCTCAATCATGTAAATTCAAAATTGTAATGAAAAAAAAATGTTTATGCTATGAATCCATTGTCATTTGTATTCATCAATTTGATTTCATTATGATTAAAGGAAATTTACTATTTTCAATTGGTTAATTGAAGTTAATTTATTAGGACCTTAAATTCTTGTTTATAGAAAATGCTGCATTACATCAAACATATAGATGATTATGACTGTAGTTTGATATATGATGAAAAAGAAACTATGACGGTAAATACATGATTCTTGATTTGAAAAGATATTGCTTATTAAAGGTGCTAAACCAATCTCTGTAGATTTCCTTTTGGGGGTGTGGTAAGAGGGTTTACCTCCCCCCACCATTGTATTTTAAACTTTTTCTTAATTAATGTAAGTTTTCTGTTACTGATCCAAGAAAAAAAGGTGTTAAACCAATTTGGATATGATATGCTGTGATTGTCACACATGCTTTATTGATCTACCTCATTTCCACTTGTCAGAAGGATATTTCTATTTCTTTCTATTACACAAGTGAGCTATTTTGACTGGGATGTTTCATTAATTAGTAGCAATTCTGTCCTTAAAGACCTTCATACAATATATATATATATATATATATATATATAGGTTGTGGTGTTTGGTTGCAGCTATAACTATATTACTAATATTTATTAAACTACCTCTTTATTGAAGAATGTACAGAACTTTTGGAACTACTGGAGGTGAATGGATCTTCTGAATAAAAAAAAAACATTCAACTTCTGCTGCAGTTGCTTGGGATCCCAGAATATAACCATGGTTTTAAAAGGGACAGAGGCAAGGTGCTGAAGCATACGCCCCAAGGCAAGATGGAGCCAAGCTGCCTTGCGTCAGGGCCTTGTGTGTGTGTGGCTAGAGACTTGTGCCTCAAATTCTGTGAGGCGTATATCTCACTGCCTCAGGCCTCAATTTGGTGAGGCTTGGTACACCTCATCTGAACATCACCATATTTGTCAAAACAAGACAATTTGAACCCAAAAATCTCTCACAGTATCTTTCCTAGCCCACTGTATGTATTAAACTACCACATGTGAGTATGGATTGCTCCTAGTGCATGATGTCGACCTAGTCTATTGTTTGTTTTGATTCCATTCAACCTTCTATGCCTAGAGTTCTTACAAAAGTCTATCCTTCCTTCTTCTACACCTTTACCAATTTCAACAGTGTCTACCACCTAATGCATCGTGCTACTTCATTTTGGTCTCAATTTCAATCTAAAATCATTTCATTCTGGATGTCTTCATATGTTGAGATTTTGTCTTGATTTGCATTTTCTAAAAGGTTAATTACTGAAAGTACCCCTAAGGTTTCAAAGCCTATTTCAAGTACCCTTAAATTTTTACAAATACCACCCCTTCGTTAATTGTCCATCACATTCTGTTTGCACGCAACACCATGTGACTCTTTAAATTTTTCTAAAACCCAATTTACTTGACTGATGTGGAAAAAATGTAGATTTGGGTTTGGGTTTTAAATTTCAGGTTAGAAGAAAATGATCTATTTCAGTCTCTTACAACTGAAAGCAAACCCAGAATGCCTAAAACCCGAATTTCCAGTCCTAGGGCTGTCAATGGGTCGGGTCTGGGTCAGAACCAGCTGGAACCAGAACCGTAACTGACCCAACATGAAATGTTGAGGACCCGGACCTGATAGGGTTTGTAATTTTTGGACCCAGAACCGAATCAATTGGTTCCTGTGACAATCGGGTCTGACCCGGCAGACCCGATTATAATAAATAAAAAAATGTTTATGTTTAATGTATATATATATATATATATATATATATCGACTTGGGACAAGGTGGAACCATTTCTGAACTGATAGTAATCGGGACCCTATATTAGGACTTGGAACCGATCCACCAGTTCCAGTTCCCGAAATCAGAACCGACCCAATCGGTTTGAGTCTGTTGGGTTGGACCCGACCCATTGACAGTCCTATCCAGTCCTCAAGTGAGGAACAGAGCAACCCCAAACAAGAACAGACTTCAAAGCCACGAAACAAGCAGCTATGCCTCAATGCAGCTTAATGAGAAACCAGTTCATTTGGGAGTCTCAGGGGAGAGTAACCCATAAGTATGGCATTTCCAGATCCATCGTAGCCAGACTGGAGGAAAGAAGGAAAGGGAGTGCAAGAAAATTGACTCCTGTACTTGAATTTCGCCTCTCCAATCCTGCTTTGTCACCCAGGTTGTTTTTGGCTTTCCCCACTAAATTCATTGAGTTGGGGATTACAGAAATTGACTTCCTTAGCTCTGAGCTTGACTCATCTAATGACAGAATGACCCAAGAAGAATCGAAAAAAAAAAAAAAAAAATTAATAATATCTGTACCCCTCCTCAATTGATTTTGGAGAAGATTTAAATGCTAAAAAGCAAAATGAAAGTTTAAGAAGGGAAAAATTTCTTTTTCAACAAAAATCGTGAAAGCTCATTCTATGAAATCTCCAAATTTCAACACTAGTAGGATAAACTTTGATGCCTCTCGTTCTTGTAACGGGAGGTATCCTATTGCAGCTATTGCAAGGAATCGTCGTGGTGAGGTTGTGGACTATAAAGCTTACAATTCGGGGGCTATTTTTATCAATCAGGCTGAGGTTTGGGCAGTTTGGGAGTTGATAATTTGACGACGAACTTCACTAACAATTACATCATCATCAAGGGCGACTCGCTGATGCGGTTAAACGAAGATATTCATTATAGGCACGTGTTCAGGCGGGCTAATCATTAGCTAATTCTGCGCTTTCATTGTCTTATTGTTTGGTTTGGTTGATTACTTGATTTTAGTCAAATAATATTTCGGATCCCTTAGCCTGTGTTTGTTTTAAAGGAAAAAGTAGGGAAAGGAAGGGAAATGTAGCGAAACCTTTACAAACCCTGTATGGGTTTCCTATGTTTTCCTTCCTTTCACTACCTTTTCCTTCAAACCAAACATAGCCATAGTTTTCATTTGCTTGAATGATTTGAGGGGGTGTGCTACCCCCCCGCTTGTATGGCACATTAGGGTTCTATCAAAGAAAAAAATTAAAAGAATGACTTGGAAGGACAATTCATTTGTTTTGAAACATGTGGTCAATAATGAAGAGTTTGAGAATGGAATATGACGGACATGCAAGAAAAATATTATCCAACATGAGCAGATAAACTTATGACCGATTTTAAAGACATGGGACAGCTTATCAAAAATTACAAAGATAACCTAAATTAGCCCAAAAAAGTTGATCCCTGTACACCCCTTGTTTTGCCAAAGTATGTGTCATTACATTTACTGTTCTCTTAACCCACTTGAAATCAAGATTAAAGTATTCGTATCAAATATCGTATTGGACAACTTGGATACATATATATTTTGGAAACGCATGGATATGGGCAAAAAAGTTATGAATATACTAGGAAAATTCTTCAAATTTCATAAATATATTAATAACTCTAAATTTAATGTCAAAATAGCCACAAACAATGTATAAACACATAGGAAATATATATTTTAATAGTTATATATAAAAATATATTATAATTAATATAACGGGATACATAGAAATCATAAAATTTTATTATAATTTTATTGATAATGCATCAATTAAGAGTCCAAGACACATGTTATATAGATTTTTAAAAATTAAAACATGCACAAAACTATTATTATTTTATTTCCTATTAAAGTCCAAGGCACAAAACACACAACTATTATATTTGAATTATAATATCAATTATTTTCTATTTTACTATTTTTCATTTGACATTAACAAAAAGGTCAATTAAAATATTAATTCTCAAATGTTTGATAAACAATATTTTTATTTTTATGAAAATAGATATATTATTATAAAATAGTTGATAATTTATAAAAGTATACAATATTAACTTTAAATATATCAAAAACTTCAAAAGATACATACATATGCAAATTCATAACTTTTAATTACTAAAATAATTTTTATTATTAATATTTTTATTTCTATAAATCTTCTAAAAGAAAAAAAAATCAAATTTTGAAATAAATGTAGATTAGTGGATTTAAATGTTTTATAGTTTAGAATGTTTTATAAACAATACTCTTATTTTTTTGTAAATAATAAATGTTTTTTATTTAATTAAAAACTAAAATATTAATTAATAATTTATAAAAATTTTAAGATAGATATCATGTGCGAATTTATAAAATTTAAGTATTAAAATAATTATTCTATTATTAATATTTTATTTAAATGAATTTCTTGAAATTAAAAACCCATTTTTTGATATAAACATGGATTTGATAAATTTTATACCATTGGTTTATAAAATACTAATTTTGAATATTATTCTTTTTAATTTATAGTTGGATATAAATATCAATTATTTGTTTAAATTCTATGTGAAGTATAGACACTGAAGTTAATAAAAGTTAATTTATTTCATTTATGAGCATAAAATGAAAGGTAACTTAGCGGTTAAAGGTGTGTTTAAGGCTAGATGGTGGACAATGTTTGAATTACGCAACCTCCATTTTTAAATAGAGTGATGCCTATTGTTGAATTAGCATATGATATAGCTTTGTATCAATGTGTATCAGACTGTATTAATTGATATTGTGTGATACACAAAGATATGGTGACATATCGAACCGATATGTACAACTGGCAGGATATACCTCCAGTTGTAACGTATCTTATATTGTTACCATATGATACTAATAAGATACACCTAATATGGGGCATATTGTACCATTACTTTAAACCTTGCTTGAAACTTGCCTCAAGATCCTTTGCTAAGCTCTATTTCTCTAATTCAACTATTTAAACTTCCACACACCTAGATTATTGTCATCCACCCAAAAAATTACCAATTTTGAATTACCTTCTATCTTTAGATTCTTAAACCCCTGCCGCTTTGCCAGTTTTAGACCTTGATGTAAACCTGTTATTTATATTATTTCCCTTACTCTTGTCAGTCCTGAGAATAGGGTTACCAATTTTCCTACATCATCTCGAACACTCCTCCAAATCCTGACAGCCTAGGATTTGCTAAAGAGCTTCCATGAAAGTTAAACATTATTCTGTTAGACTGAGGAGGCTTCTAGTCCAAAACTACTTTGTCTTTCATAGTAGTTAAATTTGCTACTTTGTATTTACTTAGTTTGTTGTTTTGATCTTTATGCCTTCAACAATATCCTCTGTTTTCCTTGACTTTTCATTGATCAGTCTTTCATTTCTTTCCTCCCAGATTGTCCAAATAGTTGTTGCCCTAGCTATATCCATACTAATCTTTCTCTTTCTTTTCTTGCCTAGAAAAACTTGGACTGAACTAAGTAATAAACTCATGTAGAGGGTCCCACCCACAACCAAAGAGAGAAGAGATGTACGACCAAACACAATTTGCAAAGAAGCAAGATAATAGAAAGTGAGGGGTTGTTTCATCATTTGCCTTACATAAGATACATATATGAGAGGACAAGCATTTGTTTGGCCTTTTACTTTGAAGCATATTACAAAGAAAGAAGCACAAGAGAATAACCCAAATGGTGTAGGAATCCAGATCTATTATCATCCACCCTTGAATCTAGGAAGGTTGACCCTAATTTATTTATCAAATCTATCACAAGCCTACATTCTCTATCCCTTATGTCTCTTCTAAAACCAAAATTGCAATTAAAACTTAATGAGGAGATGCTCTAGAAACAAGTAATGGGCTTCTCTTAAAGACTAGAAAGTGAAAAGAGCAAAAGGAATTGAGATTTTAAGGGGGAATTTCCCAACCAAACATCTTCCCAGAAAAAGGACTCTATTACCATTTCTCACATCAAATTTTGTGAAACTAAACAAAGTAAGAAGTACCTCATTAATGGCTTTCCAAGGAGAAGAGGCTAAAGCAAAAAGACAAGACCTTTGCATCCCATCCATTGCCTGAAGCACCATGAATGTTTACTATGACTTTGTGCCACAAATTTTCCTTCTCTTGACTCTTCAGTCTACACACTATTTCTCAGTTCACCAAGTGATATTTCTTTTCCTCCCCCGATTCCCAAAGGAAATGTCTCATGATTTTCTCTAGCTTTTTCATTACTTTGGTTGAAATATGAAAATTAAAGAGAAAATAGGTTGGAAGATCTGCTAGAGTCAATTTAATCATAGTAATCCTTTCCCCTAAAGAAATATAATCCCCCTTCTAGACTGTAAACTTCTTTGTAAATTTCTCCAAAACCAATTTCCAAAAATGTTTAAATTTTGTATTTACACCTGGTGTAAACCTAAATACGTTAAGGGTCAAGAATCTAATTAATACCCCAAACATTCAGCTACAGCTTCTACCTCCTCGTGTAAATTTACCCTAACAAAAAAACTCTTCCCTAAGTTTATTCTCAATTTGGAGCAACATTCAAAATTAGAAATGATCTTTTTTTAATTCCTCCACTAATCCTCAGTTCTTTCGTCATAGAAATTGATAATATCATCTACAAGAGAGAGAGAGAGAGAGAGAGAGAGAGAGAGAGAGAGTCTCCTTGTCTTAAACCCCTCTTTATTGGAAAGAAGTCTATTGACACTCCATTAATCAAAACAAAATATTGGCAAGAACTGATGCGTCCTCTAATTCATTTTTGCCATCTATCTCCAAAATCTAATTTCTCCATAATCTCCAAAAGGAATTATAAGCCTTTTCTAGATATAATTTGCAAAATAAACCTTTCCCCCTTATTATCCTCTTTTCTCTACGTATTCATTTGCAATTAGAATTTGGTTTACTATTTGTCTCCCCTGGACAAAAGCTTTTTGATTTTGTGAAATCATAGTTGACAAAATATTGTTCAATCTTTTTGAAAAGACCTTTGCTAAGATTTTATAGAGGCTTCCCACCAAATTTATTGGTTTATAATGTGTAAAGTTTCTTCTTTGGAATGACTGCAATAAAAGTGGCATTATCACAAGGATCTACTTCTCCTTTAAACCAAAATTCATTAAAGACTTCCAACAAATCATACTTTGATTGTATCAGTGTACATTTGGTAGAAAGCCATAGTGAAACCATATGCTCTTGGAGTTTTTCGAATTGTTCATTCAGAAAATTGCTTCTTTTATCTCTTCCAATGCAAACTTGTCTTTCAGTAGTTCCTTTTGGGATAAAGGCAATCTAACACAATCCTGATCAAGAAAAGGTGGATCTCTTCGCTTCATGTTTCTTCCATAAATGCCTTTAAAGTGATTCACAAAAATTATTACAATTTCCTCCTCCCTTATTAACAATTCTCCTTCAAACTTACACTACAGATGAAGTTTTTTTTTCTTCTTCCATTTGTTAGTGAAAATATCTAGTGTTCCCATCTCCCTTTAAAAGCCATCTACACTATGATTTTTGTCTTCAAGCAATTTTCTCCTTCCTCAAGAGATATTATTTCTATCTTTCTAGAACCCATCTTTCTTTCCTTTCCTCTTCTCATAGGTTCTCAATGATTCTTTCTCATCTAGCTCCTCTGTTCTTTTATGGATTAAGATTTCTTATCTTCTGTCCTCCCAAAATTCTCTTTATTCCATGCTTTTATCCTTTCTTTTACCCTCTTTAACTTTTTGACAAATCTCACTCCCTTTTTTCTTGCATGGTTCCACTTGAATAAAAATCTATCCAATTTTTGAACAAATTGGATTATATTAGAAATTACACCAAGTGAAGAGTGCATACAAGATTTGCAATTCCTTCGATTCCAGAACCTATACCAGATTATTAAACTTCCTCATACTTGTGGTTATACTAAGTTTTAGACTAATTCACTTATTTAAGAATCTAATAACATTAAAATCAGCCCTAAGCACCATGAACCTTGTCAAAGTCCCTTAATATCACTCAACTCTTCCCAAAGAAGGTTCCTTTCCCTATCGGTATTTAGGCCATAAGCATCTGTGAAAGCCCAAAATTTATTATCCTTTTGTCTCTTAATTTTATTGAGATAAAAAGCTGCCCTATCAGTTCCTCTATATAGTCCACCTTTTCATTTTTTCACATTGCCAACAATCCTCCAAATACTTCAAATCTATCTTCTATCCACTTCTAACAATTTTGTTTCTTGGAGGATAACCACATCCAACTTTTCTTTTTTTTAGTAAGTTTCTAATTACACTCCTCTTCGTAGCATTTCCTAAACACCTAAAATTCCAACTTATGATCTTCATTTGAACAACAACACTAAATTCCCCTCTTTTCTAGTCCTCATTCTACTTACATAAGAAGAGGTTGTTGATCAATGGCAGACAAATGTAATGTTATGTTTGCATTCGTTTTAAAGGAGATTCGTTGGATGATTGTCACTTCTTAGACAATATCTTGAGTTTTTATTCAGCCAATTAATAAATTATGTTCGGTTGTTTATTTCTATTGATTTGTTATGAGGTTATGGGTTTTGTATAAACTTGATTCTAATTTGTTTTAGAAGGATTTGAGCAAAACAAGCTTTGTGGTAGTTAACTAGTTTTTGTTTTCTTTACAAAAATATTTAAATATTTTGGGAGGGTTAGAGAAGATTGAACTAGAGTTGAAAGGTTGAGCTGAATGTTTGATCAACTACTAGAAACCAACAAGAATCCTTGAATTTGTCTCTTTTTTGGTTTTGTTGAAGGCTTTCTTAAAGTTGAATCCATTAATTAGTAGCTTGACAATCTCATAAGTTCAAAACCTTGAAGATGGCTTTGTTGATTTGTAGCTTAAGGACGGGTAAAGCTATAAAGTGGATCATATTGCCTTGGATTGGCACAACATACCCCTAGGCCATGTTGGGCTTGGGATTTGAGGCTCGTAGGATAGCACAACATAACATGATAATGTGGGATGTGTTGGAATGACCCACAGGACAACATGGCATGGTCTACATAGTGGCATGACCCGACATGGTATGAAGCTAACCATCGAATAATACAGTCGTTAGGGGTCCCCAATAGCTATTTTCCACTTTTTTTTTTGGTGGGGGGGTTTACAAAAATACCCGCAATAGCTATAAATAGCTAGTTTGAGAGGTATTTGTGTATTTCGGCTTTGGGGGATAAAAATGACTTAAATGCCCCCAACAACTACAAAATGACTAGTTTGGGACATCTTAATAATACCAAAAATACCCCTCTCAACAACTACAAAATGACTAATTTGTAAGGGTATTTTCATTAATTAAATTATTTCCAACTATTATAAATATACTTACCCTCCCCCATTCTCATCACAACAATTTTCATACTCTCATATATTCACATACTCTCAAATACTCTCTTGCTCCCTAATCCCTAATTCTCAACTTTATTCAAGTTTTAGCAAGAAAGGAGCTTGCTCAAGTGTCTCAAATTAGTAATTTGAAAGGCTTAGAAGCTTCATAAGTTGAAACAAAGTTAGGATTCCAGACCAGTAGACTAGGAAATGGTAATAGATTTTTATTTTTTAGGATTTAATATTTTAATTTTTTTTAAATGGCTGATTCTTCCAAAATTTCTTTCCCTACAACTTCAGTTTTGATAATGTCTAATCATAGTACGATAGCACCGATATAGTGGTACTATTGTTGATAGCTACTTCTACTACTACTAGTGTTAGGGGTGGCAAGAGAAAGAGCATCGATGGTTAGAATATGTTTAAAATAGACACTTTTGAGGAAAAGGGAAAAAATTGTTTGCATAAAATGTAGGAGTGGTTTTAGTTATAGCAACAAAGGTGGAACTAACCATTTGGCTAAACACATGGATAGGTATTTGAAAGCAAATAATAATGAAAATCTAATATAAATTGGGCATGGGTTTTCTAGTAATTTTAATTATTTACAAGAAAAAATGAGATAAGAACTAACAAAATATATTACACGTGTTGAACAATCATTTTTATTAGCTAAAGACTTTAAGCATGAAAGATTTTTATAGCAATCTATAAATCCTCAATTTAAAAAAATTCTAGAAATACTATTAGAGCAATTGCTTAACAATTTTTTATTCATATAAACAAAATTTAATGTCTACTTTGTTAAATCTTAATTTTAGAATTTAATTTCTACTTTCTCAAAGGTGTGCCCAATGATTCCAAATATTAAAGACTTGACCTATAGATTCCAAGAATTTTTTTTTTGTTGGATTTGCAAGAGTGCTAATCAGCTGGCTCACAAAATTGTGGTTTTTTGTTCAAATTCCAATAGTTGTTAGAGTTGTGCTACCAATAACCCTCCTTGATTGGAGAATTACCTATTAGCAAATGGTTGACATTTGAATGTTGTTTTGCTCCCATTGATTTACTTTAATAACAACAAAAAAATTCCACTTACATATGATATTTGGACTTCCAAATATAATATTAGTTACATTTGTGTCACAAGGCATTTTATTAATGAATCATGGCTTTTATAAAAAATAATTTTAAGTTTTACAAGACTAGAATGGTCACGTACTGACCCAATAATTATTGCAAGTATTTTAATTACTTTAAATACTTATGGTATTGAAAATAAAGTTATTTCTATTAGTTTTGATAATGCTAGTAATTATGATTCAATTATAAATATTTTAAAATTTTAATTAAAACCATTTTTAAATGAAAAATTATTTCTTATTAGATGTGCATGCCACATTTTAAATTTATGTGTACAAAAAATATTAAATATTATTCCACCTCATATTTCTAAAATTAGAAATTGTATTATGCATATTAGAACTTTTGGAACAAGAAAACAATAATTTAAATATTTATGTCAAAATTATGGAATAAATTATAGAAAATTTGTATTAGATGTTCAACATAGGTGGAAGTCAACCTATTCTATGTTAAATAATTTTATTTCATATAAAGACATTCTTACTAATTTTTGTAATGAGAAAATGCCCCATTTTTACTAATTTTTATGTGTACATGATGGTTTAAGTATTATTTCAGAATATGTTTTGAAAATTAGAAATTGTATTTTATATAAAAAAATATAAAAAATTTATGTTAGATGTCCAATAAAGTGGATGCTATGTTAGAAAGTAGTAATATGGTAACTAAATTTGATTAGGAAATGGGAAATTGCATAAAAGAATTTTTACAAATATTTAATGATTCTATAAACATTTTTTCATGATATTTACTATCCAACTTCCTCTATTTTACTTAATCAATTATATATAAAAGTGATCTTGTAAAAGTACTTCATAAAAGTGATCTTGTAAAAGTACTTTCATAAAAGTTCTTTCGTAAAAGTATTTTTATAAAGTGCTTTTGTAAAATTGCTTTCATAAAAGCACTTTTATAAAAGTGCTTTCAAATGGTATATTTTGAAAATTTGAAAGAAAATGAAGGAAAAAATCATCACTTTTAAGTGTTTATTAGAGAAAAAGACTACCAAACACCCAATATAAAATAAGTGCTTATTTTAAAAAATAAGCACGAAAAAGTTGGGTGCCAAATGCAAATAAGTGCTTATTCAAATAAGCACTTGTTTTTAAGCACTTATTTTTAATTTAAGCACTCCCAAACATGGCCATAGTCAATTGTCAAAAAACTTTAGAGTAATTTAAGATATTATGGAGTTAGCCAATTTCCTAAAACTTAGGGATACTTATTATTTAGAAATCACCTAATTCTTATTATTTAGAAAATTAATGACACTGAAAATCATACATATTGTATTGTCATTAATTTCCTAAAATTTGCTCATACTTAAAACAATTAAAATCACCTAATTCTTATTATTTAGAAAATTAATGACGCTAAAAATCATACATATTGTACCATACACTAGGGGTGAGCAAGAAAAATAAAAAAACCAAACTGAATCTACGAGACTAAACCCAAAAATCCAGTTAACCGAACCAATCGGTTCAATATCAGTTGATCAATATAAAAAAACTGATGGTTAACTGAACTGACTAGTATACATAACCTCTCCTACCGTTAACTCTCCATCATAAATCATTCACATGTGACATCACATGATTGATATATTGTTCAAAAATCCCTAAAATACCCTTTTGTCATAGAGAACTCAAGGCATAGAGACCGGGAGCGAGAACTCTGTTGCAGAGTTTCAAACCAAAGCACAACAGGACCAAAGACAACCTTTTTCTTCTCAAACCAAGGGGCAAACAAGCATTTGGATTTTCTTCATTTTTTCTGGTTTTTTTTCTTCTTCTGGTTTCATATCCAACAACTTCTAATAAGCCTAACATTTGGAGGGATCATCTATGATGATGATGGGAACCCCTACTACAAATTATGGAGACATAACCTTTATAACTTAATTAGGTTGATCATGAACAATTGAGAGAGAGAGAGAGAGACCCAAAGGATTAAGGGAAGACGAGAAAGCCTGAGTTGCCCATAGCGTTAGTGGGATTCTAGAGCTCAAAGCGGTTGCAATAGGTGAGATCGGCTTTGCCAAATTTGTTAGTATCGGTTTTGTCGTGATTGAAGAGGCGAGGGAGCTAAGAGGCGACACTAGGGTCATCGAAAATGTCTTTTCTGGTAAGGAGATTGAGAGGGTTGAACTAGAGGGTATTGTTGACATGGAATGACAGCCTGCAAAGGCGCATCACCCTGAACACCAGGGTGTTTGATCCCGCTATGGCGCTCATGTCTCTCCACTTCCACTTTTCCCAATTTCCCTTTCGAACTGAATCCAAATTTGCTTTTGCCTTGTCTAAATTTTAGGGTTTCCTCATTTTATCCAATGAAATGAAATAATCCCATGAAAGCTGAATACCTTATATATCCACGTGTCATTCAAATTCAATTGACACTAGCGGAGGGCTTTAGTAGTTACTGGTTAGCCACTTAGCATGAGTGGAATGATAGACATAGGACAGATCGCTGGCGAGGGTGTTCGTGAATAGAAAGTACATCGGTGAAGTAGGTCACATACGACAAATGCATGACAATGGAGAACCAAAGAAGGTTCTAGAAGATTGTAAGGTGGTGGATGATGGATGTAGCAACAAAATATTCATGTTGGGTTTTATTTTGAAAATTTGAAGAATGGTGGAGGATAAATTCAATATTTCACTTTTTCTGTTAGTGCTTAACGACGCTGTCAAAAATAGTAGGGATACTTTAAGACAATAGTTAAACAGTAAGTATAGAGTTAGTCAATTAACTAAACCATAAAAATATTTTAAGAAATTTATTATATAAAATATAATATTATATATATAGTTTTTATTATATATTTAAAATTTATTTATAATACATACTATACATATAAAAAAACCAAAAAACTGATAAATTAAACCAACGATTAACCGAAGCAATCAACCTGTCGATTTTGGTTAATTGGTTTTACAAAAACCAGTAATACCAATTCAGTCCAGTTTCAAAAATATGCCATGAGCACCCCTACCGTACATTTTGACATATGCCAATACTTTAAACCTTGAACAAAGAACATTGTAACTGTTTATTCATATTTTGGTGAAAACTTATTTATTCAATCATGGTTGCACAATTAATGGAGTAATAAAATAGTAAAATACATGGATTATCACATATGATACTTTGAACCTAGTGGGAGTGCGTTCGTATATTCACAATAATAGAGAAGGCCACCGCTCTGGTATTACCGTATTAGTATAAAAACATCGTCACCAAGTCAAAAGATGACTTGGCAAATTGCAATAATAAGCCATAGGCCATGTTTGGGACTGTTTATGCTAAAAATAAGTGTTTAAAAACAAGTGTTTATTTGAATAAGTACTTATTTGCATTTTTTTTATGAAAGCACTTTACAGTGGGTGTATCAGGGGTTTGACCGGTTCAGGGGGTGGAGGAGCCTTAAACTGGCCCCCTGAACCAGTTGCAAAAAAAAAAGCAATAAAAAGCAGTATCGATTCACCCGATACGCCCCTACCAACGTATCGGGCGTATCGATATTTTGAGCCTTGGTGGGTACTTAAATTTTTTAATTCTCATAAGTTCTGTGTCTTTTTGTTTTTGCTTAAATTCAAATAAATGAACCCCTCTCTATCATAACCATTAATGGCGTTTCTTGTAAATGGTGTCTTTTCGTTTTTGTTTAAATTCAAATAAGTGAATCCCTCTCTGGTTCAAAATATCGATATGCCCAATACGCCGGTATGGGTGTATCAGGCAAATCAATACAGCTTTTGATGCCTTTTTTTTCGCAACTAGTTCAGAGAAGTCGGTATAGGGCTCCTCCACCCCCTGAGCTGGTTAGACCCCGATACACCCACTGTAGGGACATATCGGAGGGGTCCCAGAATGATACGTATTGGCCCGTATCGGCCAATACATGTCAATACTTTAAACCTTGCTCTCCGTCATCACCATTAACGGCGTTTCTCAAAAGTCACCACCTTTCTCACTTGCATTGGAAAGTCTATTTATGCCCATGCACAAATCACTCTTTGCATTCACTCATTTTCTCCATTCTGTATTTCATTCTCGAGTTCTGAGATTGCAACAGTTTGTGCGGCTTAATATTTCGAGTGCACGGTTACTGAGTGCCTTCTAAGGTTGTTGAATCCAGGAGCAGAACGTTGAAATTCTTGTATTACACCGGATTTGATCCAGAGGCAAATTCTGCTTAATAACAGTGTTTCAGACATGCCTCGGCTGACAAGTCTTCTTAACCTGCTTTTACATTTCTGCCCTTTTACACATTCACAGTAGCATCCTACTGCACACACTACATCAGTGACCCACTGATACAATTTACATACGTACTGGCCCACTAATGAAACACCCAAAGGGGTGTTAGACAGCAAGGTAGGTTTTGTTTTTGAAAAGAAAAATAACTGCAATGTTGGCAAAACCAATATAATTTTTCTGATGTGGCAGATGCTTTTGTTTTCAAAAACAAAACCAACCATGTTGTCAACATCTCCTAAATATGCATAAATACACTAGAAAAACAGGTACAAATCCCATAAATGCATCAATAACAAATTTAAGGTTGAAAACTTGAAATGACTAAAAATAAGGTGAGACTTCCTTTTACCAAAAAAAAAAATATTACAAATGAGGAATACATACATAAAAGCCATATTTTAATAATTTATGTGAAGTGTGTAACTACCAAGTTACACTTGTGTAGAATCTTGGCTGCCAAGCGTGAGAATGTGAGTTCAATTCTAAAGGTGGTCATTTTGTGCAAAAAAAAAAAAATTGCCAAAGATTAAAGACTGTATCCGGTTTATCCCTCTCAAGACCCTGGATAGCTGGGATCAAAATTAATGTTTTTTTTTTTCCGCTAGTACCAAGATACACTTGAAAACGATAAGATCTGGTGGAAGAATTAAGATGCATAGGTACATTTATGAAACCAATATAAATCTGAGTAGTACTTGAAAAAAATACTAATTTTAATGAATATGCAGATCCGGACTACTCTACAATACGATACTGGCTGAAACTGTGCAACATGGATGGAATTGCACATGGACTCTAGTAATCTACTCATGCCATGTACTGACCCAGTGACCCCCTTGAAAATCTAATACAATGTAGGTCATATGATCCACATCATATTGATATTTTGAACCTTTGATGTTAAAGAGAAATATGGAATTGATGTGCACAAGTAGAAAGCTAGTGATGCAACTTACAAGTGTTAAGAGATTGAAAGGTTAGCTTCATTCTAAGTATGGGTTAGGATAAAGACACAAGATATCAATCACCATTTTCCATTCTTCCTCCATGAGATATAATTGCATATCAGCTTTGCAGCAAGTTATGAGACTGAATCATCTGGAATATATAAATTAGACAACAAACAAAACAAATAGGACCTGGCGAAACTCGTTATTCTAGCTTAACCAATGATGGCTTTAAAGCAAGCTTGTTAAGAGCAGCATTGGTCCTTTCCTCATTGATTGTTTTATAGTTGTCATAGAAGTCCAATATCTCCATAGAGATGTTCTTTACCTGCAGAATACCATGGTAGTCCATATTTGAGGGATGCCAGAATGTCAGAAAATGAGCAAGTGCACTACCATTCTTTTTTTTATTGTTAATCATCATCACCATCATCATCATCATCATCATCACTAAGTGCACTACCACTCTGGGGAATACAAGTATAAACTTAACATTCACATAAGTGGATGGTACAAGAAAAACTAATGAAGTACAAAAAATAATAATAATAAATAAATAATGAAGTACAAATGTGTACAAAATTATAGCCTCAGAGTATTTGTTTGACATTCTATGGCATTCTATCAAAAAAAGAGTATTTGTATGGCATCCCTCCACTTCTTCCTACATGAGAATTGGTACTAATAAGACATGGATAGGGTACTGTAAGAGATCGCACGATAAAATCTTTGAGAGGAAAGTGGTGATTTCAGGAAGTATCTCCATTGAGGAAGCGGCTAAAAAACATGTAGAGTTCAGCAAAAGCCTGGGTCTGTTTTTCTGGGGTGGAGAGGAATTTGCTAAGAAGGCCTTTGAAAATTTTGAGAGGAAGAAGAGAGAAGAAACCCTAAAGGAGAAGGAAAACAGAGGTGAGAGGTGGAATGAAGACGTCAACGGTCAGGAGGAGGTTTTTGAAGGGGAAAATTAGGGCCTTGGTACCAATAGGAATGCTGTTGCTCGTGTAGAAATCCTCTTTTTTATTTTGAAGTCTTGTAGTTGGAGTTTCTGAGTCAGTAGTCATGTTTTCTCTGGGGTGATATCTTATCACCTTCCTTATTGTTAAACAACATAAAATCGCTCTGATACCATGTCAACTAACATAAAACATAAAATGGAATAGCAAACCACAGAGAAAAGATAAGAAGAAATAGAGAGAACACCAAGATTTAACGTGGCTCATCTTGGTAGCCTACATCCACGGGAGGAGAGGAGAAATATCCACTATGAGAACAAGAGATACATGATTTCACTCTCACACTCTCTTCTCTCACTCCTCCTCACTCACTCTTCCTTAAACCCTAATCTCATACAACCACTAGCTTAAATAAGCAACAAACCAAAATATATCAGAATTACACAGAAGCCCCTTTTTTCCCAGAAATGCATATAGGTTGCCACAACTTATCAATATTACAAATATACCCAAATACAACCAAATATAATATTTCTCTCAACACACTCCCTCAAACTTAGTGTTTTAAAAGTGCAAGGGTCAATTTGCGCCTGAGGCACAATTCGCAAGGCGCAAGGCGCAAGGCGAGGTGCACACCTTCTTAAGAAAGGCACAAAACTACAAAAAAATCTAAAAAATAAAAAAAGTCAGAAAATTCAAAAAAATTTAAAAAAAATCAAAAGATATTAAACATAATGTTAATAAAAAATATAAACATAAATTTTAAAATAAATGTTTTAAAAAACCAATTATCTAAAATTAAAATAGATAAAAATAACATGTAAAGCATATTCAAATGAAGATTTAAAAATAAAAGCAAACATATAAAGCATTTTCAAGCATGTAAAACCTACAATCTCATTTTTTCCTTATTTGCATTGCTTCAAATTGCTAATGTGACAAAACATATTGCATTCTTGATTCTATGAGTCGCCTTTGTGCCACGCCCCTCGAGGCAAGCCTTAGGGGGTTCTTAGAGCTTCGACATGTGAGAAATAAGAATTTCAAACCCTAACATAGACTTGTTCAGGCTTGCCTCGAGGGGCGTGGTCAGGGGTTTGGGGGCGGAGCCCCCAACCTAGCCGTTAGACTCAAAGAAAGGCAAAAGGCGCAAAATTTTAAAAAGGTGCATGCCTAGGTTGAAGCACAAGCCGCATCAGGCGTGTGCCTTTTGAAAGGGGTGCGCCTAGGACTTGGGTGAGGCGCATACCCCAAAATGCACCTCGCATGTGCGCCTAGGCACGCCTCAGGCACGCCTTTTAAATCACCACTCAAACTCAAGGTGGGAAAACCGACTTGAGTTTGCAAGGATGTTAAAGCAACCTTCATGGAAATAGGTTTACTATTGAAGCAGCAGTAGCCATGAACCTTGAGATGTTGAAGGAACCTCTGAAGCAATAGTTCATTGATGCACCAAGGGAGCTTCACACTTTCACCAAGAGAAAGTTGAAGGAACCTCGTATAAGAGTGCGAGGAGGTAGCCCCATCCTAGAGAAAGTTGAAATAGCCACCAGTGAAGTCCTCTACTTGGTTAGAATTTGGCCGGAGATCTTGCCTTCAACTCGAAGATGGAGACCAGACAATCTAGGAAAGGGAGAAGCTCACCAAAAAGGGAAACAAGGGTCAGAGATTTCAAGAACATTGGTTCTAGAAGGAGAAAACTTCACCTATCAAGATGGTAGAAAAGATCGGTCCTATAGCCTTTTGTTGTCCCCAAGAGTATCGGTGGGAACAATACCAGTTCAAGAAGTCAAAGGAGAAGAGGAAGGTGCTCTTAGCAGAAGAAATGAGGGCCATCCGATCTCTTTGCCTTCGGACGGCCAAGATGCTGAAGAAGGAATAGGGACTGAGGAAAGCTTTCAAATTTTGAATTGTAGGGGGGTAGGAGGGATAGTTGTTGAAAAACTAAAAGAATTGATTAAAGTTTGTCTGACAGGGTTACAAATGGAACCTTCAGGCTGACAAGTGGAGAAAGGGGAATCAAGGAAGATTTTAGGGGAGAAAGGCCAGGCTTCAGTCGAGTTAGGGATGTAGGTAGGTGACACTTGAGCCTAGGAGAAAAATCCAAATACCCATTCGACCCGAAAGAGAGCTGAGAAACATACCCTTGACCCAATAGAGTTAATGAGCGAGCCACGTCTGCTCAACTTCGAGTCTCCTAGTTTATACCCAGCTCTGTCTGATTCAAACCGAGCCAACCAAACACCAGTCTTAGCCATGGATCTCCATTCTTTATCGGAAAACCCAATTGCCAACTAGATAGAGGTGGAGGGGAGAAGTTTGAGGGAGGGTGTTGGTTCTCCTTCTCTTATACATCGGGGACAGTCGTCAACTCCCCAGGTGGTTCCGATGGATCAGACGAAGGGTCTGAACCTCGCCCTAGCAAGGCTGCATGAAGAAGTTTTGGAGGTGACACCGATGGCGGTTATGGTCAACTTAGAAGACAAAGGAAAGATGAGCTCTCCCTTGTTTTCGTAATCAAATCAAGGGGCTCCACACTGTTCCAATGGAACATCAAGGGTGACGATGAATTCAATCTTATGGATGTCAAACAATATAGGTACGTTGGTTGAGTCCCTGCCACTTTCATCCTGGGTAACCTCAAAACTTTTGGGGTTGGGTAAATTTTGGGGGATTTCTTTGGAAGGTTTTGAAAGGGAAACAATCAAATATCTAGAAGTGGTATAGAGGATTCTGCTTGAAAGAGGAAAACTGGCGGCAAGAAAAGGAGGGGGGCTTCTTCGAAGAAAAACAAAGAATTGATGAGGTTGACCTGGGGGCTAAATGATAAGGCAGGTAGTAGTGGTGGGACCTCGAGGAGTCACAAATAGTAGCTTGGAGGAGGAGTGGATCGCTTTCTTTTATCTTTTCCTTTGGAATTAAAAATTCTTTCTTGGAATGTAGGGGGTCTAGGGTCGGGAAGAAGAAAGTTGGTGGTGAGTGATGCTATTAAAAGATCGAATTCACAAATTGTGCTTTTGCAAGAAACTAAGCTGGAAGTTCTGAAGGCAGGTGTAATTAGGAGTATTTGGGGGGAGGGCCAAGTTAGATGGAGGGTGAAATCAGCTACCGGAAGTGCTAGGGGCTTATTGACTCTTTGGAATCCTATGGTCTATAAACTTATATCTTTTAAAGTTGACCTTCAGTAGCTGGATTACAGAGTCTCTTCTGGGAGGAATTGGCTGTCATGAGAGGTTCTTTATCTTGTCCATCAGTAATTGGAGGTGTCTTCAACGCCACCTTATCTTCAGAGGAAAGAAATTCTGGAAATAGAAGGACAAGGGAGATGAGCTTGTTTGTTGAATTCATAAATAATTTTGAGCTTTTCGGCATTCCTTTAGTAGGAGCTCAGTTTGCCTGCAGAAACAATCAGGAGGTTCCTACTCTGGTTAGGCTGGACAGATTTCTTGTCTCTTCAAATTGGGAGGAAGTCTTTCCGGATTTTAAACAGTTGTCCCTTCCTAGGCCTGTTTCAGATCATACACCAATTCAGCTAGTCTGTGGGGGCAGGGAAAAAGTAAAGACTCCTTTCAAGTTTGAGAATTCTTGGTTTGAAGAAGACGACTTTATCTCTCTCCTGAAGTTGGTGTGGTGTGAAGTCCTGGTGGAGGGTACTAGTTCTTATATTCTTGCGAAGAAAATGGGAGAAATTAAAGAAAAGGTCAAAAGCTGGAAGCTAGAGAATAGTATTGACTTAGAGCCTGAAAAAAGAACTTACTTGAAAACTATTTCAGATATTGATAGGGCAGAAGAGGAGGGTCTAATCTCTGAAGAGTTCAGACTGAAGAGGGTTCAGGCTAGGACAAACTTTGACAAGGGAACTGTGAAGGAAGAAATTAAATGGAGACAAAGAGCCAAGGTAACTTGGTTAAGGCAAGGAGAAAGAAATTCTCATTTCTTTCATAAAATGGCAAATGCTCGAGTGAGAGCTTCTTCAATCAGCAAGCTGGAATGGGAAGATAGAGTTGGGGAATCAGTAGCTGGAATCAAATCAGTAGCCACCTCTTTCTACAAGAATCTTTACAAGGAAACTTGGGACAAGAGACCTTTTCCTTTGGAGATAGCCTTCAAGCAACTAAGTTCATATCAGAATCAGCTTATTGAGAGGCCTTTTTCAGAAGAAGAAATTAAGTCAGCAATCTGGAGTTTGGATGGTGACAAATCTCCTGGGCCGGATGGACTGTCTAACTTGTTTTTCATCAAATGTCGGGACTTTGTTAAGTCTGATTTGTTGAAGGTTTTCCAGGACTTCCATAGTAATGCATCCTTGCAAAGAAGTCTTAACACCATCTTCATTTCATTGATCCCAAAATTGGAAGGGGCTACAAATCTTAGGGATTTTAGACTCATCAGCCTTTTGAATGGTTTCTATAAAATTCTTGCAAAAGTGCTGGCTGCAAGCATGAAACAGGTGTTAAGTAGTGTAATCTCAAAAAGTCGGTTTGCTTTTGTCCCGGGGAAACAAATGCTTGACTCTGTCCTTGTAGCAAATGAGCTAATTGATTCAAGATTAAGGGAGGGTTCTCTGGGCCTTGTAGTTAAGCTGGATATAGAAAAAGCATATAACCATGTAAACTGGAGGTGTCTGGATTGTGTGCTAGAGAAAATGAACTTTGGTCAGAAATGGAGGAATTGGACCAAAGTATGTGTTTCCTCTCCCAAATTCTCACTGTTGATTAATGGTCAGTCTGCGGGGTTTTTTTTAAGTTCTAGGGGCCTTAGGCAGGGGGACCCTCTATCCCCTTTGCTCTTCATTTGCATAACAGAACTCCTGTCCCAATTCACCCTTAAGGCAGCAGCTAATGGTCTGTGGAAAGGTTTTGCTATAGCCCCGGAAGCGGAAAAAGTCAATTTATTGCAGTTTGCTGATGATACTCTCTGTTTCCTTGATGCCTCAACTGATCAGTTGGAATTATTACTTGGAATTCTTTGCTGGTTTGAAGTAGTCTCAGGTCTTAAAGTAAATCTTCATAAAAGCAAAATCATTCCACTGGACCCTGTTCCAAATCTGGAAACCTATGCAAGGTTGATGGCTTGCCAGGTGGAATTCCTTTCAGTGAAGTACCTAGGCCTTCCCCTAGGAGCTAAGTGTTCTTCTGCTATCTGGGATCCAATCACTGAGGGAATGGGAAAAACACTGGCCTCTTGGAAGGCTAAGTATTTGCCTATAGGAGGGAGAGTGACCCTCATCAAAAGTACACTGGCCAACCTCCCTACCTACTTCATGTCCCTTTTTCCCATTCCAACTAAAATAGCGAAGAAGCTTGAGAATTTGCAGCAAATTTTTCTCTGGAGAGGATGGGAAGAAGAGAGCAAAATGCATCCTGTGAATTGGGACCAAGTATGTTTGCCTAAAGCTGAGGGGGGTCTGGGACTAAGAAGGTTGAAGGTGGTAAATTCAGCTTTGTTGTGTAAATGATGTTGGAGGTTTGCTTCAGAAAGATTCTCTTGGTGGAGGTCTTAATTGCCTCAAAATATGGGGTGGATTGGGGAAATTGAAAGTCTCAGGATCCATTCACAAACTGGGGTTGTTTGGTTTGGAAAGGGATTCTTAAATGTCTCCCTATGATGTATGAAGGTGTGAGATTTAAGGTGGGAAGTGATGGTAGGCTGAAATTTTGGAAAGATCCCTGGTGTTTGGACAGATCTTTAGCAGAGGCTTTTCCCCTTTACCAATGTGCAGCTAACCAGGAAATATCAGTGGCAGATTCCTATGTTTTGTCTAACAATATAGTGGTATGGAATCCTCAGCTTAGAGGAGATCTGTTCGATTGGGAAATAGATGGGGTACTGCAGCTATTGCAGATATTACAGGAGCAGTCTATAGATATTAATAGTGAAGATGAATGGAGTTGGTATGGAATCCTCAGCTTAGAGGAGATCTGTTCGATTGGGAAATAGATGGGGTACTGCAGCTATTGCAGATATTACAGGAGCAGTCTATAGATATTAATAGTGAAGATGAATGGAGTTGGTCCTGAAGTAGGGATAGCTGATTCTCAGTCAAATCCCTTACTTCTAAGCTCAGTAGAACAGGGGTTACTGACTTTCCCTGCCATCAAGTGTGGAATTCTAGTTCTCCCTCGAAGTCTAACTTCCTTGTGTGGACAATGGTGCTGAACAAATGCCTCTCAAGAATCAATCTGGATAGAAGGGGTCTTCATCTCCCTTCTCTGTTGTGTGGTTTGTGTGGTCTATTGCCTGAATCCACAGACCATCTGTGTATCCATTTCCCTATCTCTTCCAGAGTTTGGTTTCATTTTATAGGGGCTGTTGATCTTTGTTGGGTCATGCCAATTTCAGTTAAAGATCTGCTGCTTTGCGATATTCAAGGCCTGAAGAAAAAAGGAAAATTAATATGGAGAACCATTCCTGCAGCTGTGATTTGGGTAATCTCGTCAGAAAGGAACAGAAGAGTCTTTAGCAACAAATCAAAGAGCACTGAGGAGATTGTGCAGCAGGTGGTCAGCAAGCTGATTTCTTGGGTGTTTGTAGCCCCTGATGTTATTAGGGAAGTGGAAAAGATTGCAAAGGAGGTAGAGGCTGAATTCAAATGGGTCAATAGGAGCACAAACGGGCAAGCTTATTATCTTGCCAAACAAGGGGCACTGAGGCAACAATTGTTTTGGGCTGCGCTGTAAAGTGGGACAGAAATATACTAGTCTGGGAGCATTATTCCCATCTACAAGCTGTAAAACTTTATTTTAAACCTATGTTTTTAAAAACTCTCTTTTGCTGATCAAAAAAAGATTAAAAAAAAAACTGGTTTTCACAAGAACTCTCTGGTTGCCTTTAAAGATTACTACCTGCACAACCAGCCCCTTGTACCACAGTAGTCATCACACCACAGCAATAAATTCCAAGAGAACATTGATATCATAAGAGGATGGCATATAATGAGAGTCATCACAGACAGCTACTAGCATTGCATCAAGGACTGAAGCTTGGGACATCATTAAATTATAGAGAAGTTATCATGGAAGATGGCTGTTGGGTGGTGGTGCCCTGGATCACATAAAATATACTGGGACCATGGCTATTCAGGAATGTAGTAAGGGAGATAAAGAACTTAGTAGAAGAGGCAAGCCAAATTGTTGTAAATCAACATTCTTTTACACTAAACCAATAAAATGTGAATCACTTATAAAAAAAAAAATACCATGCCATGGTGTCTTTCTCATGGTTATACAAATAAAGAAATTGAAAATTCAGATTTGAAGGAAGACATACCACATTCATGTCAACACGAAGTTCTTCAAACCATGCAGTGGTGTCTTTCTCTTTGAGTACACTTGCTATGTATATGCAAGCTAATGCAATCATGTATGGTGGGTAGATAAGAATGAGATCCATCTTATAGGTGTCATTGACAAGACCCCTGTGCAATTAAAAACAATTAACTAGATCATAATGGATTTTCTTAACACCACAACTGTATTTACCAACATTTTTACAAATGTCCCAATTTTGGCAAGCATAACACACTCATCAAGGTCAGACAGAGTAGGTGCAAAGCAACAGCTTTGAAAAAAATAAATAGAACATTCCTTTTATTGGAGTAAAATATATTCAGAAGAGGTTGTCTAGTAAAAAAGAGAAGGATAAAAAGAAAAACATATACATCAACATATAAAATTAAAAAAAAAAGAAAAGAAACAATCACAAATTGTTTTCACAGTTTGCTCATTTTAAAAACCCTCTAATAACCAGCCGACACACTTGTTTTGGAGCAGCTACAGTAGTCCGAACCAGTGAAGAAGGAAGAAGAAGATGAGGAAGAAGACAAGAGAAAGAGAGAACAGGAGGGTTTAGTCGAACTGATTAATCTTACATTCAGTCGACCCCCTTGTGTTTATTAGGTTCTAATTACACTTACAAAGACTAAACTGCCCTCACTTAAGTGTGGGGCAGAGTACTCTAATAAAACAGCCACATAAGCAAAGTACTTAACTGACATAAGATTACTAAATTACCCTTATTCGGCTCACTCTAACACTCCCCCTCAAGCTGGAGAATATATGTCATATAATCCCAGCTTGCTACATAGATGATTCACTTTCCCTGAGTTTAGAGCTTTTGTAAACAAATCTGCCCATTGATCATTCGAGCCCACATGTTCTGTGTTTATCTCTCCAGCAAGGACCTTCTCCCTCACAAAGTGGCAATCAACCTCTATGTGCTTTGTTCTCTCATGAAATACAGGATTGGATGAGATATGGAGTGCAGCTTGGTTGTCACAATACAGTCTCATAGGTTTATCCATGTGAAACCCAATTTCTTGTAGAAGATTCCTCAACCACACTAACTCACAGGTAGTATGTGCCATGGCCCTATACTCAGCTTCAGCACTACTTCTGGCCACAACCGTCTGCTTTTTACTCTTCCACGTCACAAGATTTCCTCCAAGAAATGTGCAATAGCCCGTAGTAGATCTTCTATCATTCACTGAGCCTGCCCAGTCTGCATCTGTATACCCCACTACTTCAAGTTTTCCTCCTGGTTTATACAATAGTCCACGGCCTGGAGCTCCTTTCAGATACCTCACAATTCTAAGAATTGCATCCCAGTGAGGTATACGAGGGTCCTGCATGAATTGGCTCACCACACTGACTGCAAAGGATATGTCGGGTCTCGTGATAGTTAGATAGTTCAGCTTCCCCACTAGTCGTCTATACCTTCCAGGATCTTCAAATACTTCTCCTGTATCACTGCTCAACTTAACATTTGGTTCCATAGGGGTCTCAGCCGGTTTTGCACCTAACAGTCCTGTTTCTTCCAATAGATCAAGAACATATTTTCTTTGGCACAGATTTACACCTTGTTTTGACCTGGCAACCTCTATTCCCAAGAAATATTTCAATGTTCCAAGATCTTTTGTTTGGAAATGGTTTTGCAAAAATACCTTTAATTTGCCAATCCCCAATTTATCACTGCCAGTAATGACAATATCATCCACATAGACCACTAATAGAATCTTCCCAGCTTCTGAGTCGTAGCTGAACACTGAGTGATCTACCTGGCACTGCTTCATTCCAAAACTCTTCACCACTTCACTGAACTTCCCAAACCAAGCACGCGGCGATTGTTTCAACCCATAAATTGCCTTTTTCAATCTGCATACCTTACCATCCTCCCCCTGAGCAACAAACCCAGGTGGTTGCTCCATATATACCTCCTCCACAAGATCACCATGGAGAAAGGCATTCTTAATATCAAGCTGAAACAGAGGCCAATCATACATAACTGCCAGGGAAATTAGTACACGAACAGAACCAATCTTAGCCACCGAAGAGAATGTCTCCATGTAGTCTACTCCATACAACTGGGAGTAACCTTTAGCAACAAGTCTGGCCTTCAGACGCTTTACACTACCATCTGGCAAGTATTTCACAGTATACACCCATTTACATCCCACAGCATGCTTACCAGGTGGGAGAGTAGTAAGTTCCCACGTTTGAGTATGTTGAAGAGCAGAAAGTTCCTCCTCCATTGCCTGCCGCCAATCAGGTGAACTGAGAGCTTCTTAGACATTGTTAGGTATGGAAATAGAGGATAAAAGGGAAACAAACTGGCGATGTGATGTAGAAAGACGAGATAATGAAACGAAATTGGAAATGGGATGGAGGGTAGAACTGCGTTTACCTTTCCGTAAGGCAATGGGTAGATCAAGGTTTGAGGGTTCAACAATAGGAGCCATGAGAGGATCCGCAGATGAGGTAGAAGCTGGAGGAGGGGCCAGTGCTGTTCGACGTGTATACACTTGCCGGATTGGTGGACGTTCGGTGGTGATCTGCATGGGATGAGGTGATGAGTCTACTCTAACAACAACATCTGGAACTGGATCACTGACAGGGAGAGGAAGAGGAAGTGCGGGTGGAGACGAGGGTGCTTCAAGACTTGAGAAGAAGGGGACTGACTCAAAAAAGGTGACATCAGGACAGACATAGCACTTCCGGGTAATGGGATTATAACACTTGTACCCTTTCTGAGTCCGTGAGTAGCCAAGGAAGACACATTTAATTGAGCGTGCATCTAGCTTGTCTATTCCAGGGCTCAGATTGTGGACAAAGCACACACAACCAAAGACACGAGGAATTAATGGGAATGGAGATAAAGTGGGAAACAAGATACAGAAGGGGGACCGACCATGAAGAATGAAGGAGGGCATCCGATTAATGAGAAAACATGCAGTGAGTACAGCATCACTCCAAAAATGTTTAGGAACATTCATGTGGTGAAGAATAGACCGAGTAGTTTCAAGAAGCTGACGGTTCTTCCGTTCAGCTACCCCATTTTGTTGAGGGGTGTATGCACATGATGTCTGATGAATAATGCCATGCTGTTCTAAATACTGTTGAAATGAAGTAAGAAAGTATTCACGACCATTATCTGAACGGAGAATTTTGATTGGAACACCAAATTGTGTGCGTATTTCAGCATGGAATTTTTGAAAAATAGAAAACAATTCACTTCTTTCTTTCATTAAGTAAATCCATGTCATTCTTGAACAATCATCAATAAAGGAGACAAAATACTTGTACCCATTATAAGACTCTATTTTGATTGGACCCCAAACATCTGAATGAACCAAAGAAAAAGGACTCAACATACGACTCTCAACTCTTGGACTGAAGGACACACGACGATGTTTCCCAAACTGACATGACTCACATTGCAAAACTGACAAATGACTCAATGACGGGACCAAAATCTTGAGAGCCTTGAGAGATGGATGTCCCAGTCGGCAATGCCATTGTAGAGGAGTAAGCGAAGTCTGAAGAGCAATTGAAGATCCACCACCGTCAAGATAGTACAGTCCACCAGCTTCATGCCCCCCACCAATCTTCTTCCCCGTCTTGAGATCCTGAAAAACACAGGTGGAAGGAAAGAAGGTAACAGAACAGTTAAGAGCTTTGGTTATTTTACTAATAGACATAAGATTGAATGGAAACTTAGGGACATATAAAACAGATGATAAGGGCACAAGAGCCATGTCAATATTACCAACACCACATATGGGAGATGAGGACCCATTGGCAAATGTAACAGTTTGTGATGTGGAGGTTTCAGAGAGAGAAGAAAACACACCTGGAGTCCCGGTCATATGATCTGAGGCTCCAGAGTCAATAATCGAGGGAGAGGTTATAGATGACATGCAAGCAATACCTGATTGGGCAAGTGTGGCAGTGGTATGCTGTGAAGTAGTTTGAAGGAACCGTTCATACTCATCACGCGGTACGCTCACCATTTCCCTCCCAGAGGTAGATGTAGATGTGGGATGAGTTCGGTCTGCCGGTTTACTGTTACTGATATCAACCTCACCCGCTACAGTATGATTAGCCCATTTAGAGGGAGGGCCATGTAGATCATAACAGAAATTCACTGTGTGTCCCTCTCTACCACAATGAGTGCATTTCCTTGTAGAGTTATTCTTCCCTCTGCCACGACCTCCCCCTGAGTCACGACCACCCCGACTAATCATGGAACTGCCACGGCCTCCTCAGGGAGCATGACCTCCCCCTCTTGTACTATATCCAACCCCTCGAGCTGTCACAAGTGCTGATCTATCAAACTGTGTGTTGTTCTCTGTCTATCCCAAAGAGATTCTACGAAGCCTTGAGAATACTTCCTCAAGTGTAGGAAGAGTAGAGCCCCCCAATATTTGGGCTCTAACTGGTTCATATTCCGACTTCAGCCCCACTAAAAATCTTGTAACATCTAGTTGCTCCCTTTGCTGTTGCTGAACTTTAATATCTGGAGTAAGGGGGTGATAGACATTGATTTCATTCCTTATATTCTTCATATTGGCATAGTACTCTTCTAGTGTTTCGGTTCCTTGTTGTAAATCAAAATACTCCTGATAAAGCTGATACACTCTTGTTGTGTTATCTTGTCCAGAATATAGCTTCTTAGCATGCTCCCATATATCCTTAGCCGTATCAAGAAACATGAAGTTGGCACTAATTTTAGGTTCCATACTATTCCACAGCCAAGTCATGATTTGAGCATCTTCTTGCTCCCAATCATCAAACCTTGGAGAGTCCTCCGATGGATTTTCATCTCTTACATGCTTTACTTTCTTCTTTGCCTTGAGAAACACTTCCACTGATTTGGCCCATGGAACATAGTTCTCCCCATTCAGCTTAATTGAGGTCATTTGTACCCCTAGGTAGTCGGAGGAAATTACCACATTAGGTTTCTGATCATTGTAGCCATCTCCTATTGCTGCCATTGTACTCTTTCACAGTTGCCTCTAACCTTACTTCTCAGCTACAAGCCGATTGATGTTGTTCACAGTTTGATACTTCAGCACCTATTGCAGCCCCTAAATACAACAGTGGGAGCACACACTTGTTCTTCTTTACACTACTGCTGACTTCACACACCTACGACCCACATAAGCATCACAAGCACCACAACACAACAGTAGGCCCTCTTACAACCACTCAATAAAAAAAAATTGCGCATCACAAGCACCACAACACAGTCAAACTGCTACACCCAGTTCAGATTTGTTTAACACACTTAAGAGGGCATTACACGACCACAAGGAGCTTGGCAAGGTCACTGCATTCCACCTTACACCACTCAGCCACCTACAGCAGCCCTAACACCACTCAACAACTCACAGCAGCCCTACACCATTCGGCTACTGCACACACAGCCCTTTTTAGGGCAACAATGAACCTAGTTCTCTAGGTTCTAATCAGTACTAACTGATTCTTGAAGGGTTCCTACCCAGAAATACTAGCAACACAAGAGGACTAAATAACCAACCTTCCTTTGAGAGTATCAGCCAACCATTCACTGCTGAAATCACCTTCCTTGATGAAGAAAACTGTGCGCAGCAGAGAGCAACGAACTGTGATGTCTCAGACCTAAGGCGAACCAGCTCTCTCCATTAACCAACTAGAAACGAAGAGGAGGGTGTCACGAACACAGCTGAGATGCTTTGCAAGCGGAAGCAGGTCAGAAACCTTGCTCTGATACCATGTTTTGGAGCAGCTACAGTAGTCCGAACCAGTGAAGAAGGAAGAAGAAGATGAGGAAGAAGACAAGAGAAAGAGAGAACAGGAGGGTTTAGTCGAACTGATTAATCTTACATTCAGTCGACCCCCTTGTGTTTATTAGGTTCTAATTACACTTACAAAGACTAAACTGCCCTCACTTAAGTGTGGGGCAGAGTACTCTAATAAAACAGCCACATAAGCAAAGTACTTAACTGACATAAGATTACTAAATTACCCTTATTCGGCTCACTCTAACAACACTAATAGACAGTCGATAATTGTGCATCACAATTAAAAGAAATAGAAAACTATTTGAAGACAAAGCTTGAGGAAGAGACCAAGTTACTGTGATTTGTTGAAAAAGAATCATGGATTGGATTCTCATTCTACTGGAATTTGAAGGAATTTCCAATGAATCAATTGGAAGTGGTTTTTGGTCTTCATTTGACTTAGAAACCAAGGAATTAATGTCTCTGTTTTTGATTGTCTGGATTATTTCTTTAAATTTTGGGCTGTTAGCTTGGTGATTTCTCATCACCCTCTTCGATGTAATCCTTTTTTTTTCTTTGTTTTTGATAATTATAATCTTTTTTCTTTTATTAATAAAAGTTCTTTTTTATTTTATTATTAAAAAACACATATAAAGAAGCATAATATTATTCTCAATCCTGCCATTCCCCTACCTTATACAGCAATATAATGGGCCTCATATGGACTTATTTCCCTAATCTAAAGACTCCTAATCACTCTCAAGCTCATACATCCTTATATTTGGATCTATAAGGGGTATCTACTGGTTTTGCCCCCAACAGACCTGTTTGTTATAGCAAATCAAGAACATACTTCCTTTGTGAGAGAGATATTCCCCACTTTGACCTTGCTACTTCTATGCCCAAAAAATACTTCAAGTGCCCCAAGTCCGTAGTTTGAAACTGTTTCTGTAAATGTTTCAACTCTTCAATACCCTATTTATCACTTCCAATAATAATAATATCATCAATATTAACTGCCGAAACAATCTTCACCCAAGCAGTATCCATACTAACACGGAGTGATCAACACTACATTTTTCATCCTGAACTATTGTACAACGCTACTAAATCTTCCAAACCAGGCTCTTGGATAATTACGCAAACCGAAGCCATCCTAGCTATGGGTGAGAAGGTATTATTAGTATAGTGAACTCCATAAGTCTGCATATACCATTTTTCCACCAAACATGCCTCATACCTCTCTACATTGCCATCTGCTTGGTGTTTCATGGTATAAACCCATCAACAACCCACTTTCTTCCTTGGAAGAAGAGAAGTAAGGTCCCAAGTGTAGTTAGACTAAAGAGCATGAATTTTGTCATCCATTGCCTTCTTACATTCTGGTCACAGAAGAGCATCATGAACCAACTTGGGAATAGTCACAAATGAAAGCAAATATACAAAGTTCTGATATGAAGGAGATAAATGAGCAAAGGAAACATAGCGAGAAATAGGGTGTTCAGTGCAAGAATGTTTACCTTTATGAAGAGCAATAGGAAGGTCTAAGTTGACTCAGCTGAAGAAAAGTAAGGAACATTCTCAAGAAATGACACATCTAGAAGCACATAGGAATGGCAAAGAGTAGGACAATAACACTTATATCCCTTCTAGGTCCTAGAATATCCCAAAAATACACATTTAAGAGCAAAAAAATCCAACTTATCCAACTCCTGACCCAAATGATGAACAAAACATGCATAGCCAAATACCCAACGTGGCAAAGGAAATGAAGACTGAGAAGGAAAAACTGTAGGATCAATGAGAGCATACGATTAATGAGGAAGAAAGAAGTAAGAACAGCATCACTCCAGTACTTATTAGGAACCGGCATTTGGCTCAAAAGTGCTCGAGCAGTGCTAAGTAAATGTATGTTCTTCTGCTCAGCCACCCCATTTTGTTGTGGAGTAGAAGAGAAAGAGGACAGATATATAATGCCATGTGAGTCGAAGAAAGTATGAAAAGGACCCTAACATCTGAATGAATAAGTTCAAAAGGACTTGAGACTATTGTTTTCCCTTGAAACAAAGAAGACACAATGATGTTTACTAAGATAAGAGGCTTCACATAACAATTCATGGATAGACACTACTTTTGGAACAAGACTCTTGAGAGTAGGAAGTGACGGATGGCCCAACCAACAATGCCACTGTGACAGTGTAGTAGAGGAATAAGGCATATTGCAAACCATCACCATCTAGATAGAACAATCCTCCAACTTCACACCCTCCACCAATCGTCTTCCCAGTCTCGAAATCTTGGAAGGCACAATAAGGAGGGAAGAATGAAATGGAACAATTCAAGGTTTTTATTAATTTACTAACTAACATTAGACCAAAAGGAAATTTAGGAACATATAACATAGAGGGTAAAGTCAAATCCAAATGTAAGGTTACATTACCAGTACCTGAAACAATAGATAGTACCATCAGCCATGAAGAGATTAATGCCCTACATAAAAAACGCTTGCGAACTGATTGATCTTCCTAAAAGGAAGGATCCTGTTAGGAGTAAGTTGGTTTTGACAGTCAAACACATAGCTGGTGGGTCCATTGAGAGATATAAGGTACAACAAAAGGCTGCTTCACACAAATGTTTAATGTTGATTATTTTTCAAGACCTTTGCACCTGTTGCAAAGATGAACTGCATATGAGTTTTATTATCAATGTCAATGTTGAGGGCCCGGGAATAGGATCTTGTCACGGGTCGGTCCACAGGGAAAACCTCCTGTTTTCCCTTGTTCCTTCCAGCTCTTGATGAACCTATCTTGGTGCCTCTGGTGATTTGTTCAAGAGATCACCAACTCTCCTAACTCACTTCTTTAACTGAATATTCGATATCCTCATTCAATAATGGTGTCTCCTTAAATAGGAGATTACAAGAGTCCTAATCTTAGGGAGTCTCCTTGCTGAATAGGGAGACTTCCAATTCTATCTTGCTAAGGATAAGATAAGCTAATCCTAATCTGATAACAAGATAAACTAATCCTAATCTGATAATAAGATAAACTAATCCTAATCTGATAACTTACTAACAAGATAAGATAAGAGCAATAGAATAAGATAAGAACAAGGAAAATGATCTAATCTAATCTGGTGGTGGGTCAGGTTCCTGTTGCTGCCGGTGGCGATGGTACATCTTTCCGAGGAATGCGTCCATAACAGTCAACAAATATGGGATGGCATCTTCATTGACTTAATGCAAAAAAATGCCTTCTTGAGTGAGGACTAATGGGCTAAAGTAGTCACCAAGAGCTTGGTTTGGCCAATGCAACAAAGTTGTTTTGCAAATGGCATTTAAACAGTTTTAATCAAACCATACAATGTTTGTGAAGGGGGAAGGGAAGAAACTATATTGTTATCATAGGTGACTCGGAAACAGAGATAGAGAAATTTAAGCAGTTTCTTGCTTCATGGTTTGTAGTTAAAGATTTAGGTCCCCTTAAATATTTCCTAGGGGTTGAAGTTGCAACTTGTAAGGTCCGAGAAGAACATCTTCATTTCCCAATGGAAATATATCAAGATCTCTTACAGGATAGAAGGAAACTTGGGTTCAAACCAACCAACACTCCTATTGAACTTAATCACAGGCGAGGAGATACAGTAGTGGATGTAAGACAGTTCCAAGGACTTGTAGGGCAATTAATGTACCTCTCTATAACTCAGCCAGATTTTGAATATGTTGTTAGGGTTCTCAGTCAACATATGCATGGCCTGAAAGCCTCACATGTCATAGCTACTGAGAGGGTTCTGAGGTATTTAAAGAAGCATCCCGGCATTGTATAATAACAATGGGCACTTGAAGGTTGAAGTATACACAGATGCAGATTGGGCATGTTTTGTGAATGATAGAAGGTCAACCTCTGGGTAATGCATATTTGCGGTAACATGGAGAAGTAAGAGAAGTAAGAAGCAATCAGCTGTGGCTTGCTCAAGTGCAGAGGATGAGTATCATGCAATGGAACATGGGGTAACTACCTAAGATGCTATAGGTGAAGAACATGCTCCTCGAATTAGGAATTCCTGTGGCTGAGCCTATGGCCATATATTGAAGCGATAAGGCTTCTAACAGCATTACTAACAACCCTATTCTTCATGACAAAACAAAGCATGTTTTAGTAGATAAGCACTTTATCAAAGAGAAGTTGGAAATGAGTGACATTTGTCCTCCTTCCACAAGTCAGTTAGCCAATATCCTTACAAAAGGAATCCCTGCTCCTCATCATGTTAAACTTTATAACAAGTTGGAAATGTATGTGTGTTGTGTGTGTGTGTGTGTGTTATACATATTATTGTTGGTACTGTTAAACTATCAGTGGGTCAATTTATTGACTTTTCTCTGTTAAGTTGTAAGTAGGGGTACTTTTATAATTTTCCTTTTGCTTAAACACCCCAATATACAAGTCAGTAAGGGCACCGCCCCTGACATCTTTTGCCAATTAATCTCTTCTTTTCTTCTACTGTTTCTCTCCTCTTCTTTCTCTTCCACTCTAGACGGAATCGGAGCAGGTTTGACAGCAGTTTAAGGCTTGAGTGGATGTTTCTTTCTCTTCTCCCTCTCTGTTTTCTCTAGAAAAGACTAAAACTTTCCAAATCTGAAAAGGATTTGATTGGGTAAGGGTTTCTTTGCTGTTCTTTTCTTCTTTTGGTCATAGGACCAAAAGGGTGATTGCTTGGGTGTTTCTCTTGTATCCTGGTAATGGGGTTTTGAGTTTGTGGAGAGTTGTCTCTCAGTTTTCTTTTTGGCAGTATATAACCTGTGAGATTTGGCTGAAAGAGTTTTTCTTTCCTTTTTGGATTGGTGGTGTTTGAAGTTGTTTTCTACTACTGTTTTCATCTTGTGGAAGGAGTTCTTTGTCTTCCGATTTCTAGAAGTGTGCTGTTAACAAACAGACAAACCTGTTTTTTTCTCTTGTTAGTGCTGTTTCTATCTTCTGGTACAAGTTGTTTCTGTGGTTGTTACATTTGTTGTGTTTGGGCAATGTCTACTAATGATTCAGCCATATCCAAAGTCATTGGAGATCAGAATATGGTCAATCCAGGGGCTGAAAGCTAGGGTTTCCATGTTTCTATTACTGTCCTTGATGGATTGAATTATTTGGAGTGGTCAAAAAGTGTTAGTATGTGAGCTCAAAAGGAAAGCTTGGATATTTGTTTGGTGATGCCCCTCAAGACCATTATTTGATTATGTCTTGGTTTGTAACCTCCATCACCCTAGTCTGAGGAAGAACTTTATACGGACTGATACAACAAAAGAGATTTGGAATCAAGCTATCATGTTCCCAAATTTCCTACCAACCATTGCTAGACAAGGTACCGTGCCCTTACATAATGGGGTTCTCCTCCATTCAATCTATCATGTTCCCAAATTTCCTACCAACCTTTTATCTATTAGTTGCATTACGAAATCCTTGAATTGCAGTGTAACATTTTATTTCTGATTTCTGTGTTTTACAGGATTTGACTTCTGGGAGAATGATTGGTAAGGAATGTGTGCTTGATGGATTGAATGCTCTTTTGCATTACGAAATACTTGCTGTCAAAGCAACACAACCCTCAAGTGGCAAAAACCAAGAAATGCCAACCCAAGACATATCAAGGCCTTTAAGTACTCATCAAGTATTGTAACTCTAGCTCCTAGAATGCTCTTTTGGTGTATTCTTCCCCTCCTAAAACCAATAAGCCCAACTTTTTACCTACTTGGAGACCAGTTTCCACCACCTTTTCCACATCCACCTTTTGCTTAATTTCTCAAACCCTACCCAATTCCACTCCTTCCCTTCCTCTTCTCCTTTATCAATTTATTCTAAAACATCATTTTCCTCCGATAACACCCCTTCTTTTGCCACACCTCTTCAGTGACCTCTGATGATTTACCTCCCTTGTTACCACCTACAGGAAAACAGTTCGATATATCCTCAGCAATACTGTCACTGATCAAACATGTTTTTTCTTTCAATTATTTCCTTCCATACACTCTCAAATTTGCTACTTGGGCGTACTCCTGTGAGCATCTTTCAGCCTGGAAAATACCTTGGTACTGTGAAATAGATGCCCAATGTTGTTGCTCCTTGTCTTCTTTTGGGTTTACTTATGATTTCAAAGAGGAGGAATTGTTTCATTGACCCAAGTTTCCTTGGTCCCTGTGTCTTCCTACCAAGGTCTTTACCTAATTTCCCCACTATGATTTCTAAGACCTAGCTTTTATCTTTAGTTATCCTCCCTTCCTCTAGGTTTTGCACCTCCTGATTAGATAACAAAGCTGTACTCGATAATATATCTTCCCACCACAACCTCAAGAATCAAGGCTAAGAGCTGATCCTCGTCCACAGTCGAAACAGATGCATCCCCCACCTTCTTTAGTTGAGTACTTTTAATCTCTTCCCCTCACCAAACTCATAAAGCAGAAAAGGGTCAACGTAGTCTTCCTTCACCGTCGATTGAAAATGTTTTGAGGCACTGTGGCTGAAGTAGATATCATCAATCAGCTCTTTCTCCACACCTAAGTGCAGACTCAAGTCTTCCTCATACCTATCTGGACAAGGCGACGTTGTTGCAATACTTAAAACTCCACAAACTCTAGACCCTTCACCCATTTTCTCTAAAGTTGATTGAGCATAGTAATTTTCTTGGGTTGTACCTTGCGTGTTCTCTAAAGACTCCCCCTAGCAAATGAACATTTCATCACGAAGCACTTAAAAATCACCCTTGCAATAAACATCAGTCGTCTTCCCCAGAAGTTGTATCCTCTCTCCATCAACACCCTATAAACTTTCTACTCTTTTGCTCGAAGCTAGATTACCTCTATTTAGAAATGAGCAAAATTTGGGCTGTTGTTGGGACAAACCACCTAATGGACAGGCCCAGCTTGCTCCAGTTTGTTTCTTAACATTTAGGCCAGCCCACTTGGGCCAAAATTTGAAAATTTATTTTCTTTTCGAGCCAAGGGTTTGTAACTTTTCAAATTTACACCACAGGACCCTGCCCTTTCATCATTTGCAGTCCCCTATTTCTGTGTCTCTCCCAAAGCCTCTCAAAGCACTAACGGATTCATTAGATTGCTTGCATTGATGACCTCCCTAGCTGCCTTATGATCCTTTCACACCAAAACAATGGATCTCTGCTAGCAACTACAATCCGAAGTTTGAAACTTCCTCAAGAGAAAACAAATCCAAAAATGTTGGGATCGAACTAACATCTTCCATTTCAACAAGAATTCTTGTAATATTGTATATTTTCCTATCTTATATTTCTTAAGTCAATTTTTTTTTAAACTTCCCACATTCCCTATTGCCCTAAAAACCTCTGTACACCAAGCATGCATCGGTAT
Source organism: Nelumbo lutea (assembly GCF_056320005.1). Classification (NCBI taxonomy): domain Eukaryota; kingdom Viridiplantae; phylum Streptophyta; class Magnoliopsida; order Proteales; family Nelumbonaceae; genus Nelumbo; species Nelumbo lutea. The sequence goes on along the minus strand of NC_142686.1, from coordinate 64,042,087 downwards.
CCCGTAGAATCCAAACGAACTTCATTTTCTCTACTTCCAATCGCAACCTAGGTGACCGACGGCTGAAAAAAGGTTTAGGGTTCCTCTTTTTTCCAAAGCATTCTCTTGATAGGGCTTCTTCCACGTCTTTTTTCCACCTAAAATTGAACAAGAATAAGGAATCCCCCATCCTTCAAACACAAGATAAACTTAGGACTTTCCATTCTTGGATCGCCCATTTCTCCACAGCTCTAATGTCAAGATCCGAATAAATAAAACTACATACTAGACATCTATTTAAGAACTCCAACCTTTCTTCAACCTTACCTCCATCCCTAACTAACACACCTCTCATCATAATCGAAATGGTTCTAGCCACTATGCCGTTGCTGACCCTAAGACACTCTGCACCATTGTCGTTCCTTTGCCTGTTCACCATGATTCACCATTGTTCCATTCCTTCACTGTCGTCTACTTCATTTTTCACCATGCCTTATCCTATTGAAATTGACACCTATGACAATTTAAGATAACTTTGCAAGTTCCAGTCACAAACATATAGAAAGAAAGGAGAAAGGTTGGAGTATTTAGCTCTACAAAAAGAGACTGCCTAAGTGAAGAGACCCGGCATTGCCTATGCTATTGCGATGTTAAGCCAGTATATGCATGCCCCTAAGACCACTCATCTTGCCATTGCAGAGCATGTTCTTATGTTCTTGAAGAAATATCCTGGTAGAGGCATTCTCTTTTCCAAGCATGGCCACTTGAAGGAAGAGACATTCATTGATGCTGATTTGACATGCATGGTTGATGGCACATGGAGTTGCAGAAATGATGTGGTTGAAGAATATGTTAAAGGAGTTGGGAATTGAAGTTCACAACCCAATGTCATTGTATTGTGACAAGGCAGCAATTAATATAGCCCACAATCTTGTGATGCATGAGAGAACAAAACATATCAAAGTTGATAAAAATTTCATTCGCAAGAAACTTGAAGCCAGTGAAGTCAACATTCCTTAGTAAATTCTGTGGATCACTTAGGTGATATTTTCACCAAGGGTGTTAAAGGTACCCGACATGTTGACATATGTACCAAGTTGGGAATGATAGACATATACAGCCCAACTTGAGGGGGAATATTGTTAGGACTGTTATTAAACTGTTAGTGGGCCGATTTTATTGTCTTTTCTCTGTTAAGTTGTAATGAATGGTGCTCCTGTAATTTTCCTTTTATTTTAAACATCCTAATATGTAAGTTAGTAAGGGCGCCGCCCTGGCATCTTTTGGCAAATATTCACCTACTGTTTCTCTCTTCTATTCTTTCTCTTCCATTCTAGACATATACATATGTATGTATGTATTTACGTATATATATAACCCAATTTGAGGGGGAGTATTATGTGCTTTACTATTAACGTAATGTTCTTTATAATGTTTTTGTCTTTTTATTCTTGGGAGGTAGTTCTATCTTTTCCCTCTTGTTATTGTAGCCCTATGATACACATAAAAGTGCTGCTACCCACTCACTTCTGACTCTCAAAAACATTATTTTCTCTTGTATCTTTTCTCTTCTACAACAAGAAATTCCATTGATGGTTTTTTAAGATGTACAAGTATCTACTTGCTCCATTTGAGAGAGGAAGTTCTTAAGAAATACAATACTTCCAAAGGGTATTTTTACATAGTTTCATGTGGAAATCAAAATCTTTCTCTCATAATATGTGAAGATATTTCAAAGAAGACGTGAATCAGATTTTTGCCAACAATGGCATTATATACCAAACTCTATGTCCTAGAAAACCTCAACAAAGATCTACTTGATCAATCGTATGCCAACTTGTATTCTCCAGTTAATTCCTCACATTAACTTCTCTATCCTTAGTATCCTTTGTTCTCCATTCCCATTGATACTTTCAGGTGTCATTTTTTGTTCATGACTTGTCTCCTTAGTGGTAAGCTTGATCCTCATTTTATATCATGTGTTTTCCTTGGATATCCTACTACTCAAAAGGAGTATAAGTGTTATGGTCCTACTTCAAAGAAAGTCTACATATCCATGGATATGTCATTTCTTGAGTCTTCACCTTCTTTCTCTATCTTCCTTAGAAGGAGAATACTGGACTTAAGGAGAAGCAAATTCACCTCCCTCTACCCATTCTTGTATCCTCATACATGGAATCTCAGCTTCAGCCTTTTCTTTGTGTCTATTCTTGTCACTATAGGATCAGCATGCATGTCTATGTGCAGATCAGACTGAAGCTACACAATCTAAGCCAATGGGATCTCATAAAGCCAACCCCAAGATCAGACTGAAGCTACACATGTCTTTGTGATCTTTATGTTTCCATTGTCATTCACAAAGGTACTACTAAGTATCCTATTGAAAATTGTGATAACCTTTCTCCTTGTCGTGCTTACCTCTCTGCCATTTCCAGTGTCTATTCCTAAGAATGTTGCAGAGGCCCTGCTATGTTGGAGGAGATCAGTGCCCTTCACAAAAACAACACATAGGATCTAGTAGATCATCTTGAAGGAAGAGAAAGAGCCTATAGAGTGCAAGTGGGTATTCTTTGTAAAAAAATCATGTCGATGATTTAATAGAAAGTTATAAAGCAAGTTTGGAAGCCAAGGGTTGCTCATAGACATATGGAGTTGACTATAGAGAAACTTTCACTCTAATTGCCAAGATGAACTCCATACATATTTTTCCATCTCTTACAGCTAATTTTGATTGGTGCCGATATCAGTTCAACATTAAAAATGCTTTGCTAAATGGTGATCTTGAGGAGGAAGTATACATGGTTCAAACTCCAGGTTTTCATACTGAAGAAACTTTTGAGAAAGTTTTCCACCTTAAGGATTAAGAATTATTTTTTATCAATAAAGAATTAACAAGTAATTGTATAGATTAAAGTAGTTGCCCAAAGCTTTTGGCAAGTATAATAATGTGGTTAAACAGGTTTGCTTTAATCAGTGCCAAAGTGATTATTGTTAAGAGAGACAGAATTGATAGTAGTTTTGATAATGTATGTGGATGGCATTGTCATCATTAGAAACTAGGAGTCAGAGATATAGAAGCTGAAGGAGTTTTTGAGATCATAGTTTGAAGTAAAGGATCTAGGTTCCTTTAAGTACTTTCTTGATTAAAGATGTTATATCTAATAAAGGAATCTTTATTTCTCAAGGTACGCCCTATATTTGCTTAAGGGAAACGCAAAGTTGGGGGATCAAACTGGTTGACACAAAAACTGAGACCAATCATAGACTTGGGGAAGATGATAGTGAGCCTCTTTTTAATTCCAAGCAATTCTAGAGAATCGTTGGCTAGATAATTGGCTATGCCATGAAAGTCCTTAGCTAGTATATGCATTGTCCTAGGACCACACACCTCATAACAACAGAACAAGTCCTTAAATATTTCAAGAAACACCCTAGAAGAGGCATCCTTTTCTATAAGCATGGGCACTTGAGAGTGGAGGCTTATACAATTGCCAAATGGGATGGATTAGTTGACAATAGGAGATCTAGCATAGGCAATTGGAAATTTGTTAGAGGTTACTTGGTAATCTAGAGGAGCAAAGAATAAACAATGGTGGCTAGATCTAGTGCCAAAGCTGAACATAGAACCATAGCACACAGGATTACTAAAATATTATGGCTCAAGAACAATCTTGTAGAGTTGGGGTTTGATGTTCCAAAGCCTGTGCCACTTTAATGTGACAAGGTTTCCATCAACATAGCTCACAACCCATTGATGCACAAGAGGACAAAGCATACTGAAGTGGGCAAGCACTTCATTCAGGACCAATGGGAAAAGGGTGAAATTATGTCAATTCTAATGAGCAATTAGGGGATGTTTTTACTAAGGGTATAACAAGTGTTTGACATATTGATCTTTGTAACAAGTTGGGAATAAAAGATATATATGACCCAACTTTGAGGGAGAGTGTTGTTAAATCAGTTTATGCGATATATTGTAACATCAGTGTACCCAAGGATATACTAGTCATTTTACTTTATTTTATGACACCCTAATATATAAGACAAAGTGGGCACTACCAAACCACTTTGATTCCCTCAGAACTTCATCTTTTCTTTGTTCTTTCTATTCTTTTTTTCTTCTGATCACACTATGGAGCAGCTTGAGACATCTTGGTCAGAATGGAACAAAAGGAAGGCCACAAAAGATGTAAATAGAGCCAATAAGAAAGCATTTCACTGAAGACACAACAAGGAGGATATGGTAAATTGAATGGATAAGGAGAAGAGGATCATGTAACCTATCCCAATTTCCAAACGGTTGTGACAAAGCTCTCTTGGTGAAAAATCCAAACATGTGCATTCTCTTAATCCTGACATAAAAATAGTTTCAATTCCTCTTATCCACTCCTTGCTCGACTTTTCACCCACTGCTCAATGCGCCTCATGTAGGAAATATCCCATACCAAAATCAACCTAATTAGATAATCATCAAATCCAAACTATTCAATACTTCTATGGATCCAAAGTTTTACATACCCAATTGCATAAAACCTCATTAGAGAGTTGATCACGACGCTTGCACTCATATCCATCTCATTATAGCACATAACTCTTAAATGCAAATGCTCTTTAACACTCGTATAAAAATAGCTAAGACAAAAATGAAGAAACTGAAAGTAGTCTAATAAAGCATGCCTGCATGTATTTTAACTTTTAAGTGGGTATTTCAAAAGCTAATAGCAACCTCGAGGATCAAAGTATTACCAAGACAAGTGAGTCATATCTGTCATGCCAGCATCCTGGAGTAACCTGCCAATCAAAAACAAGATAAGAGAAAGTTATGATTTTCAAGATCAAATATACTTCTATCAAGAAGTGGTATAATTCCTATCTATTATATACAGAATAAGAAATAACAAAAAACCTACAATTAGTACAATACAAGTTTTCTTATTGTATGTGGAATTAAAAGTACAATAAGGAGGCCTAGTTTGTAGTTTTTCCAAAGTCAATAATGCAGACCAAAGGAAAATTTGGTGAGATAAGTATATGGCATTATAACCAATCCTCCTAAACTGCTAATATACTCACCTTACACATGTTGCATCTAATGAAGGAAATGACTTCTAATAGTTCTGCATAGAGATTTGAACCTTGACATCTCATTCAAATACCACTTATTAATGGTGAAGGGCAATTCCAATAAGTTACAAAATCATAAAAGACTATCAAACCCATAGGAAGATCCTAAAAGCCATTTTCAAAGGAAGGACAAAAGGATATGTTTCTTCCTCTTAGTTTGCCACCATGCAGGTCATTTTCGTAGTTGATCTTGCACTCACACTTCTAGTGTGAGTGGACAATTAATGGCATCAAAAAGTCACAACTACCAATGAATGGCTAATGCAGATACTGAAGCAAGGAAAGAAATCACTAAAAAAACAAAAGACAAACAAACAAGTTTTCCAATTCCTACACCAACATAAACAGAATTTGAGTGATAGGATATTGGTATTGATTGAGCACTTCTAATTTATTTTCTAGTTGTAGGTGTCTTAAGAAAAGGATTCTAATTTTTCGAGGATTTACAGTTATTTCAAAATTACTATTGATAGTAACTTTCAGACTTACTATTTACAGTAATTCCCATAATTATTATTTATGATAAAATCATGATTTATTATTTATAGTAATATATGGTGTCCTCATACTAAGCTAGTTTCAGTAGGATTAGTATGGTATTATTGGAGTTAATTATGAGTTATAGTGCTTATTTCAATGTCCCTATGGGTTATATGGATTTTTCTTAAGTTCAAAGCAATTAGAAGTCGATTTGGGTTGGTTTCCTTCTCCAAATTGGAGTCCTTGAAGGAACATCCGAGTTCATATGTTAAATTTATAAACAGTGTCATTATGCAATTTAAGGAGAGTTCATTTGATGAAACAATTTTTTGTTCTGGATTTGTCGCTAGGAATTTTTCTCCCCCCCCCACCTATTTCTTCTTTTGAATGATCTACTGCTTTGCTGTTTACCCTAACAGTAAGAGTTCTTCGTTTTCTCTCTTATTTCTTGTTCATTCTTTGGTAGACATCAAGCTGTCTACTTGCTTTTCTATCCCAATTCTTCATTCTCAATCACCCAAAACCTGTCCTTTACCCACAAAGCCCACCACCAGATCTCAAAATTTGTAAGACCCCTTACCTGTCCTACATAAATGATGTCTCAAGAATGTTCTCTATTCACCATCAGCGAGCAACAACTAATGACTGAAAATAAACGTGTTACACTCAAAACCAAGTAATTGATGGTAATTGATGAGGCTATGGGGCCATATTTTACAAATAGATACCCTTAGGCAGAGACTAGTTTGGAGAGAGTTAGAGAGGAAGTCTGAATTAGTGATGTTTGGAAACAAAATTATGGCCAGCAAAAAGAGAGTCATTTCCGGCAGCGTCAAAAATTTCCTGGTCAAAAACCTAGTAGCAAGGATGGAGACTAGAAAGCTCTTTCTTAGAGATTAGTGGGTCAGTTTAGAAGAAGCTAATCGACTTTCTTAGAGATGGGCCTTGGAAACATGGTGACCTATAGGAGTAAAGGTGAAGAAGCTAATCCAGTGCTTGCTCCTCTTCATCATTTCATCCAAAAAGGAGGGTATGAAAATACTTAGCCAAACACATGGAGAATGGGGAAAAATGAATTACTGCTAGACATGTGGAGTGCAAGTGTAGGGTGTTATACAAATGAACAGTCAAGGGCTCAGTAGAAGGCAGTCTGGATTAGGAAGTAAGACCTGCTATTACCACCTCTTTGCTATAACAGAGAAGAAAAGATAAAGAAGAGAGAGGGAAAGAAGAGAGAGAAAGAGAGGAGAAGAGTGAAGAGAGAAAGGCTGGTTCGAACTAGAGAGAAAAATCGACTCTCTCCAGTCGGCCAGGTTATATGTATAGTTTTCTATATCAAGAACAAATTGACTCTTGTGCCCCTACTTAAGTATGGGGCACATCACTTAACTCAACATTACACCTCATACTAAACATAAATAAAAAGACTAATCTGCCCCTATATAATCGACACTAAAACTCCCCCTCAAGCTGGTGAGTATATATCATATGATCCTAGTTTGTTACATATGTAGTCCATTCTCGCCCGACTCAACAGAGGAAGCCAATGGGCAGATCTGTTCACCAAAGGGTTAACATATTAATCCACTAAGAACCTTTTTCTCTCACAAAGTGACAATAAACTTCTGTGTGTTTTGTTCTCTCATGAAAAACTGGATTAGAGGAGATGTGGACTGCAGCTTGGTTGTCACAATAAAGCCTCATCAGTGTATCAATTGAGTATCCCATCTCCTATAGAAGGTTTCTCAACCACACCAATTCACAAGTTGTATGTGCCATGGCTCTGTATTCAGCTTCTACACTGCTTCTTGCCACCACTGTCTATTTCTTACTCTTCCATGTCACCAAGTTACCCCCAAGAAAGGTACAATAACCTATAGTGGACCTTCTATCAGATATAGAACCAGCCCAATCAGCATAGCATCGGTGTATCCTTCTATTGCAAGTTTTCCTCCACTCTTGTATATAGCAAGCCACAACTAAGAGCTCCCTTCAAGTACCTTACAATCCTTAGAACTGCATCCCAATGTGGAACCCAAGGATTCTGCATAAACCGACTCACCACACTAACCACAAATGAAATATCTAGCCGAGTAATGGTTAGGTAGTTTAGCTTACCCACTAACCTTCAGTACCTTCCTGGATCTTCAAACTCCTCACCTATATCACTACTCAACTTAATATTCAATTCCATGAGTGCTTCAACTAGTTTGGCACCCAATAACCCTGTCTCCTCCAGTAGGTCAAGGACATATTTCCTCTAACACAAGTTAATACCATACTTGGACCTCGCTACCTCTATCCCTAAGAAATATCTTAGTTTACCAAGATCCTTTGTCTAGAGGTGATCATGCAAAAAGGTCTTCAACCTATCAATCCTAAACCTATCACTACCAGTATTAACAGTATCATCTACATATACAACCAACAAAATCTTCCCAGCACCAAAATCATAGCTGAATACTGAATGATTGACCTGACACTGTTTCATGCCAAATTTCTTCACTACTCATAAATAGCTTTCTTGAGCTTACACACTTTACCATCCAAGGAAGACACACTTAGAAGATCGTGCATCTAATTTGTCTAGTCCAGGGCCAAGGTTATGAACAAAGCACACACACCCAAAAACCTGAAGGGTAAGAGGAAAAGGGGACAATGTAGGAAACAAAACAGAGAAGGGAGACCGACCATCAAGGGTGGACATTGGCATTCGGTTAATAAGAAAGCAAGACATAAGCACAGCATCACTCCAAGCGATTTCCAAGAGGTGGTGGTTCTTTCGTTCAGCTACCCCATTTTGTTGAGGGATGTAAGAGCAAGAGGTTTGATGAATAATACCACGTTGTTCTAAATATTGCTGAAAGGGCGTATAAAAATATTCTCAGCCATTATCGGAAAGTAGGATCTTAATATGGATACCAAATTGAGTGCGAATTTCAGCATGAAACTTTTGGAAAATAAAAAATAATTAACTTCTTTCTTTCATAAGATAAAGCCATGTCATCCTTGAATAATCATCGACAAAAATAACAAAGTACTTGTAGCCATTGTGTGACACACTGACACTATTTTATTTGGACCCCAAGTGTCCGAATGAACCAAAGAAAAAAAACTCAACATACGACAATCGACTCTAAGACTAAAGGAAACCCGATGATGTTTCCCATACTGACATGACTCACAATCCAAAGTAGAAAGACGACTCAATGCTGGAACAAGCTGCTTAAGAGATTTAAGAGATAGATGACCAAGTCTACAATGCCACTGAAGAGGGAAAAGAAACGACTGAAAAGTTGTTGATGAACCACCATCACCATCAAGATAATACAGTCCACCAGCTTCATGCCCTCCACCGATCTTCATCCCTGTCTTGAGATCCCGAAATACATAAGATGAAGGGTAAAAGGTGATAGAGCAATTAAGAGACTTGGTTAGTTTACTAACAGACAAAATTAAAAGGGAATTTGGAAACATACAGAACTAAAGACAAAGATAATGAACCAGTGTTAACATCACCAATACCACATATGGAAAAACCCAATAGCAAGGGTGACAGTGTAGGTTATAGAGGATGAAGAAAGAGAAGAGAACACACATTGAGTCCCAATTATATGATCGGAAGCTCCAGAATCAATGATCCAATGGGAGGGTTTGGATGCCAGACAAGCCATACCTGAGTGGGCAGGCGTAGTACTCGGCTAAGAAGCCTAGATCAACCGCTCATATTCATTATGTGAAATACTCATCATCTCTTGTTTGGAGGCATCTGTAGATAGAAGTGTCTGACCTGTTAACTCTCTTGTTCCATACCACCACTAGCCACTACATGATTTGCCCAGGTTGAAGGTGGGTCATGTAGATCATAGCAAAAATTAACAGTATGTCCATCCATACCACAATGTGTACACCTCCTCGAACCATTACTACGTCCTTTAACACGAACTCCCCCTAAATCTCGACCTCCAACACGCCCACCACCACGACTATACATGTGTCCACCACTACCACCACAGCCTGGCTGACCCTGATGAGTTACTCCTCTACCACCACGACCTCCCCCTCGTCACTGCAAAAGCAGACATATCTAATATGGTAGGGTTCTTCGGATGTCCAATGGAAGTCCTCTGGAGACGAGCAAACACCTCTTCAAGGGAAGGGAGGGCAGACCCACCTAGTATCTGTGCTCTCACCAGTTCATATTCAAACTTCAATCCCACCAAAATTCTAGTAACATCAAGTTGTTCTCTATGTTGTTGCCGAATTCATTCCTTAGATTCCTCAAACTAACATAGTACTACTCAAGACTCTGATTACCCTGCTGCAAATTAAAATACTCTTGATAGATCTAGTACACCCTACTGGTATTGTCCTGCCCTGAGTAAAGCTTCTTTGCATGATCCCATATCTCTTTGGTTGTGTCTAAGAACATGAAATTCACACTAATCTTAGGATCCATATTGTTCCATAACCAAGTCATAATCTGTGCATCTTCTTCCCAATCACTGTACTCCTGAGAGTCAACTAGAGGTTTGTCTCCTCTCACATGCTTTACTTTCTTCTTAGCTATGAGAAACACTTCAACAGATTTGGCCCAAAGCACGAAATTCTCTCCATTCAGTTTGAGGGAGGTCATTTGCACATTCAAGTAATCAGGGAGAATCATAAGAGACTTGTATTCACTATTGTCTCCCATAGCTGCCAAAAAAAAAAAATTCTTTCTCACACTAATATGTTACCCTAACTCACCAACAATCACCACACCGCACTCCTATAGCTGAACGATCACCACTGTTTCACACTTACGGCTGATCATTGGTGAAACATTCACTATCACAGGTTTCAGCAATGGTAATCGCCACTGTTCTCCACTTACGGCACCACACAAAAGAAACCATCACACACAAAGATATCACACCAGCACTCCACACATCTAGTGCTAGACCTTCAACCACCTATCTGAACCACACATCTGAACATAGACCACAAAACTACTATAGCAACCCTCTTCAGTCCATCGGAGGGTTTCCTACCAGCCACCTGAAACTACCACACCACAATCAATCAGAGGCAATTAAAACCTCCAAAAGTAGAAAACGACAACTCCATTTCAGCCTCTTTGTCAAACTCCAAGAAACCTAAGAGAAATCTGCAAAATACTCAACTAGGGTGTGCAGGAGACTTTACAGATCTGAACTGATCTAACCTTGCTCTGATACCATGATAAAGTTTAGATCTGCATACCTGTTAGTTTCAGAATAACAGAGAAGAAAAGATAAAGAAGAGAGAGGAAGAGAGAGGAAGAGTGAAGAGAGAAAGGCTGGTTCAAACTAGAGAGAAAAATAAACTCTCCAGTCGGCCAGGATATATTTATAGCTTTCTATATCAAAAACAATTTGACTCTTGTGCCCTACTTAAGTATGGGGCACATCACTTAATTCAACTACACCTCATACTAAACATAAACAAAAAGACTAATCTGCCCCTATATAATCGACAATAACAAGGATTATTGTGGAGAGTGGACAATTCTAAGGTTGAACTCTCCATGTGTGAATGGATAAGAATGAGAGACTATCCCAGAGACAATGAGCATCAAAGTGGACTGAGTAATATACACTGTTACGATAGTGACATAGCTTCAACTCATGGTCCAAACTCCAGCATTTTGTTGAGTCCCCAGACATCCCCATTTGGTCCATTGCCAAAAGTATATTTCTAGCCACTTCTGGCTGACTTAGGGCAAGAAATGGCAAGAAAGGTATTTGGTTGGCCCCCATGGTCTATTTCTATCCAATATTAGGTAAGAAATAAGGCCAATTTCTTGCCCAAAAGTCACCCTGCACTTGGAAAATATTGAACAAGAAGTGATTCATTGTAGGAACTATAATATAAAACATATTATAATAAGTAAGGGGCAGCCCAATGCACAAGGCTCCTGACAATGTGGGGTCTGGGGAGGGATAGATGTATGCAGCCTTACCCCTGCACTTACAAAGAGGCTGTTTCCACTTTCCAGGATTTGAATCCCAGTCACCCAGGTCACAATGGAGCAACTCAACCGTTATGCCAAGACCCTCCCTCAAAATATATTATAATAAATACAATAAAATAATATGATATGGTACATTATATAATATAAAATGCATAATGTTTTTATAGAATAAAAAAACGTATTATATTGTATTATTTTAATAATTTACTTAACTATATAAATATCATATTATTTACAATATAATATTGTGATATATATACTGCAAAAATGGATCATATTTAATATGGTATTGCAAATAATAAAGTAAAGCATGATAATATAATTAAAAAAAAAATGCCATTACCCAATGTTGGTTTAGTTATCTAGGAGGGGTAGACTGGGGCTTAACCTTTGGCATTTTGTCACACAAAGTGGCTGCCCTCAGACTCAAATCCACATCCTCAGGCTTGCCAACCCAAGATTTTACCATTACACCTAGTAGTGGGCCTAGTGGTGCCTAAAGCATGATAATATAATATATTATGTAAAACTTTATAACATAGTATAATTTTGCAGTGAGTGAATACAATCATAATTTACCTTTCTCTCAAAAAAATGGGTTACACATGCTCACATCTATATATATATATGTTTGTGTGTGTGTGTAGGTGGAATAATCAGTTATTTGCCCCCACTAAGCTGTTTATATCTAGACCAATGGCCTAGTTGGTTGCCCAAACAATGGGCCTCCAAAATGCCTAAGCATTCACTTATTTGATGCATAAGGGATGCTTTAGATACACTGATCTAAATCCAAGCTGTACAGATGAAAAACATAAGCAAATGCGAGCAGGAGATCTTACTGAGACAATGCCCGATAAGGATGGTAAACAACCAAATAATAGTCAAGAGCTTCTAGCACCTTCATTTCCATTTCCAGCAAGTCTTTGATTTCATACCGATACTTCTCATCTGTATCTGAGATTTAAAGAATATAGAGCAGGTTCTCAGCAAAGAGAAACCATCTTGGAAAATTAAACAAATGATTAACACCAGCTCCCTTAACAGTTACTTATTTTTTTGATGTAGAAGACAAGAAGTCTAGCCTGCACTGTGCTCTCTTCTGCTTTTGATGCCAAGTACAAGCAAGTAGGAGCCACCAGCCGTGGATCATATTCTGTCATACTCTTTCTGAAGAAAGAAACTTGTTATGTTAATTAATTTTACCAAGGCACTGCCAGACTTGAAGCTATCTTGAATCTAACATGCTTTACCTTCACCATAAAATTATCCATACAAACAAAAATTTAAAGCATACAAATCACAAAGAGAGAGCGAGAGAGAGAGAGGTGATAAACTTCTGGATTATAAGTTATGTTAACGAGATATTAGAAGAACATGGCTGGATACAGATTCTCATATGAAATAGCATCACATAAGGAATCTTAAAAATTAATGAACACAATCAGAAGTGTGCCAAAAACACCCATTCTAGTTCCTGCTACCCACCCCATAATAAAATCTTTGTTTTCTTACTGATCCAGAAAAAAAAAAAAAAAAATCAAAGAGATTTCTTATGGGATGGGGGTGGTAAAGGACTAAAGGGAAGAAGTCACCGTTGATCAAATGGTAAGTGGTCATGGAGGTTTGTAAAGGAGAGAGAAACACTATAGAGAAAAATAATGGGCTGCAAATATGGTGTGGCGAGGTTTGTATGGAATACAAGGGATGTTTCTTCATCATTTGGGATTTTAAAAAGGGATCATGATGCTCCATTCTGAATTTATGGGTTACATTAAATTTGTTTCGAGGGACAGAAGTAGGGTGAGATATTGGGAAGATAAATGGTATATGGAAGGAAAAGCCAGAAGGCTTTGTGATTTATAACCAAGATTGTATAGGTTTAACTCAATGTTGCCAGACGCAGACTGGAGTAGATGGTTGGACCAGTTAACCCATGACCCAGTAAGAATTCCAGTTTTATATACATTCTCAAATTTTTGAAATCCAAGGAGAACTGCTATTGAATGGGCAGTTTAGTGAAAACCAGAGTTTTCAGAGAAAGTCCAATTTTTAACTAACTACCTAGGTCAAACATACTCACTGTTGTAACTAGAAGAAACATTGAGGGGATTTGAACCTCCACAACTCCACTGAAAATTAAGACACAATTCATTAAGCCATATACCATTTTGCACATATTTTCATTTTGTATAATATTTATATGTATATTATATAGTGGTCATTACTTGGTGTAATGATAAAATCTCAGGCTGTCAAGTGTGATAATGCAGATTCAAGTCCAAGAGAGGTCACTTTATGCAAAAAAAATGCCTAGGTTTAGGACTTTATCTAGTCTACTCCTCCGAAGACCACAGATAGCCGGCACCAACATTGGGTAATGACCTTTTTTATTTGTATGTATATTATATCTATGTTTTATGTTAAAAGTGCAAATAAGGTGACTGGACCCAGTGTTCCCTATACAGAAATACAGTGCAAGCATAAACCAAGAACAGATCCAATAACACAGATAAAAAAGAAAAAGAAAGAAAGAAAAGAACCCCATTGGTAATACAAGAAAAGCACAAACCAGTGCCTCATACAAGTAGAAAAATAACCCTTAGAACCACCAGATCAACCAAACCCAAATGATGAAACAACTCCATGAGCACAAAAGCATAGACAATAATCTACCAACTCTACATAGCAAACTAAACCTGCAGCAACCAAAAACCTAATTCTGCAGGCCTTCCTCTCCAACCTCTGCCTCTTCCTCTTGTCACTCTCCCTCTCCCATGATTCCTTCTTCCATTAGCTCTACAAAGCATGTCTTCCACATCTACCTCTTATAAGTTGTTTCTGATGAACCCAAATCGTTTTCAGATCATCTTCAATTGGAGTCACCATGATCAAAGCCAGAAACAGTTAAGTTCTGAGTTCTGGATAGGTAGACTCTCCTCCCTATGATGAAAACTAGCATGATTCTATAAATGTAATTGTACGAATTGATGATTAAAGAGAGATACATCTTTATTACAATGCTAAAAAGGTACAACAGTTCAATCATAGCATATGCACTGAACAGATGATGGACTAGAAGCAAATTCTTCCAATCATCAAGGGATCATAACACACCTTGTGTAAACACGTCTCATGTAAGTAACTGCAGTAGCAACAACCCTGAAAATATTGATCAGAACATTAGAGATTATTCAATTCCTTTAAGTGTATGCAATAACCCAACATACAACACAAGAAATGATGCTCCAAAATACTGGGCTAGGAACCACTGGAGAAACAAAGGCCATAACAATGATATTTCCTGGGGCTAGTAGTAGTGAGAACTCTTGAAAAATTTGATGACAAGTGTTGCCACTTCTGAGGCCATCGTATAATTGTTTTCAATAATAAAGATAAAATCCATTCAAATAAAATAAAAAGAGAGATAGAGGATACAAGAATATGTGATAAGAAGCTCATAAAATGGTTGAACACCTTAATTATCCTCTCCCTAGTGTAGAGATTATAAGAGCTGATAATATTGTTTGGAAGTATCTTTTTATCATGTATCCTATGTACTATATCATTGTACATTGTTCTATTTGTTATTTTATTCTTTCTTCAATTTGAGAAGGGGATAGTTGTCCTTTCTCATATTCTTTATCTCATTAATATATAATACATCTTGCTTGGGCATGTGTAACATAAGACACACTCTTCAAGTCTGTCTTCCTTGCTCTGGTACGAACCCTAGTTACCATGGTATCAGAGCCGGTCACTTACATCAGCTTTTGATTCAAGTTCAAAAGATTAACATTGAAGCTTTCTATCCCTGTTACTAAAGATTAATTTGAAGACAGTTTAAAGGCTGTTCTGATCAGTACAAACTCGGCACTGTTTTTCTGGATTTTTACATTTCAGGGTGGACTTCTCACTTTTTTCCATCAGCTGCTTGATCCAATCACTTTGTGCTGTTGGATTTTGATTGCCCTAGGCTCTTGCACTTACACATTCAGTTGGATTGAAGTTCGGACTTGTTTTGAAGGGTTCTGAATCCCTTTCCTATCATCGATAGGCCTGCAACTTACCTACTCTGGACTGTTACATCTTGCAACTATTATTCTGAAGTTTTTTCTTGAAGGTTTTGATCCTTCTCTTTTGCCCTAGTCTTTTTATCCCCCCATATTATTGCACTGGTGGCTGGACCAGTTATTTTGGAGGGTTTTGACCCATCGTCTGCCTTTTTGGAACCTGTACTTTCCATCTTTGCACTGATACTTGATTCCCTAGTATTTTGGGAGTTGTTTCCTGGTAAAGGCTGATTTCTTTGGTGCTGTACCTCTTCGTTATATGCTGTTTACATCATGAAGTCGGAATTTAGTTGGATTACAGAAAGATTTCCTTTTATTACTTTCTTTAATACCAGTTTTCTTGCCTTGGAGTGTGCCTTCTTGGTGTTTTCATTGAAGGAATGACCTCGGACAGGAGAGATTCTTGTCATAAGATTTGATGGGAGTAATTATTCACTATGGAAGCTCCATGTTGAGAATACATTGTAGCATGAGGGTTTTCTTCCTTCCTCAGAGAACCTATTGATCATGGAAAGACAGTTTTTGCTGATCCAGATTACAGGAGAGACCTGCTAACATCAGACCACCACTGGATGATGTCAACAATTCATACAAATGGCGGCAACAGTTCTTGAATCTGGTAGGGTTTGATGCGCCCTGATTTCAGAAACATTTTGGTATGACTCTTGTAGTCATTTGAAGCTTCTATGATTTATTTTGATTTTATCAATCAAAAATTGGCTAAAAGTCCAGATTTGATGTTGGGTCTTTCTATGTAATCTTTGAAGAAGTTTTTCTGCATGAAACCAAGTTTCCTTAGCTTGTTTAAGTTTCTGGATTAACAGGAAGAGGTCCCATATTTTTCTAAACCTAAGAAAAATTTTGGGAGACTTTTTTCTCCCCCTATTTTTCCGCCAGCCAGCTTTTTGCCCATGTTTTGGCTTCCATCTGTGTTTTTGACCTATCTCTTTGGGATGTGTGTTGATTTTCTGTTGGGATTCCTTTTTTGCAATCGAGAGGTATGGAGCAGTCCAAGGATGTGTCGGCTACCTTCAGTGTGCTTCCTAGTAATATTGACACTTATAGCAGCATGATAACTACAGAAAAACTTGATGAGACAAACATTTTGGAGTGGTCCCAACAAGCTAAACCTATCATCACAGGAAGAGGTAAGTTGGGAATTATTACAAGCAAGGAAGTGAAGCTGAAGGCTGAAGATCCAAAGCTTGCTAAATGGGAGCAAAACAACTTGTTGGTAACGTCATGGTTGGTCTGCTCAATGCAGCCCCATATTGCTTACAACTATATGTTTCTATCTACTAACAAAGATATTTGGAACAAAGTTGGTGCTACCTACTCCCAGGCTAAGAATACAGCTAGAGTGTATCAGTTTCAAGAGAAGTTTGTAGTATGTGTCAAGGGGAGAGATCAGTGGACATGTATTTTTCTTTCCTTCAGTCACTCTGGAAGAAATGGATCACTTGTAGGCTTTGGAAAGGAAAGACCCCAAAGACAATGAGCAGTACTAGAGATATATTGAAGAGAACAGTGTCTTTGATTTCCTGGTTGGCTTGAATCCTAAGTTTAACTTTACAAGACAACACATTCTTAGTGCAGATATTGTCTCTCTTTCAACCACCTACTCCCTAGTGCAGGGGGAGGAGAGTAGAACAGTGTCTTTGAATCCTAAGTTTAACTTTACAAGACAACACATTCTTAGTGCAGATATTGTCTCTCTTTCAACCACCTACTCCCTAGTGCAGGGGGAGGAGAGTAGAAGAGCTGCTATGATGCAACTTCTGGTGACTGAGCACTCAACCTTTATATGTCATCTAAACCTAAACAGAGCATAAGCAAGCACATTGTCGATGAAAAGCCTGAAGATGTGTATGTGAGAACTGTAATAAGCCTAGACATAACAAAGAAGTTCAAGACAAAAATGGAAAGGTAATGCCCATTTGGCACTGCTGGTAGTGATGTTCGGCCCACTTCTGCTCCATCTTCTTCCCTAGACTCCTCTGATGTGATGGATAAACTTCGGAGTCTCTTGCTGCACCAAGAAAGGAGTGGGACGTCTACATCAACAGGTTCTGAAAATCATTCTAGTGCCTTTGCAAAGACAAGTATGGCACTTGCTTGTTCCTGCTCTAACAACTCCTGGACTGTAGATTCCAAGGCCAGTGCCCACAAGACTAGTATGTCTTCATCCTTCACCTCATATAAGTTAGCTCTAGAAGGGTAAAATTATGGTAGCTGATGGATCTCAAACTCCAATTTCCAGTCTGGGTGAAGTCAAACTTACCAACAACCCCACCCTAAACTCTTTCCAACCTTAAAAAACCTTTCTGCCAAATTTTCAATTTCAAACCTTCTTCCTTTCTCCTCCACTCTGACAATTAAAGAATCACCAAGAATCGCCTTGCTTTCTTGATCCCCCCAAACTCCTTTTCAAATGCCTTTGACCTAGTCACCACTCCATCCTTAGTAACAGAACACCGATTTAGTTCCTCCCCTCTATGGTTTAAAACTCGGTGCCCCCTTTCTCATCAAGCTTCTTCTTTACGCCTCTGACCCTAGACCCTCAAACTTATTTGTAGGACCAGCGCCAATCAAACCATCCTTAGTCTTGAAAAAATTTTGAAACGTGAACAATTTGGAACTTACTTGAATCTCTGACCTTCTTTCATCCTCTTGTTCACCAGTCTCTTATGACCTAAATCCACTCCAAGTTTGCTGACTTGGACATCAATTCTTAGTAGATTATCACTAACGTTAATAATGTCGCTCTCTCCTTTTTTACCCTTCTCTCTTGGATTGCAAGCCTCTTTAATTCCTGACTTCACCCCCTTCCTCCTCCTTTTTGCGCCTTTTCCCCCTCTTAAATATCCCCTCTCCTTCCCCCCATCTTACTTTCTTTCCTCCCTTTTCTCCTTCATATTACCCCAAACCATAGTTTTCAAGGCACCAAGGTGAGGCTAGCCAACAGGGGGTCGCCTTGTTGCCTAGTCGCCTAGGCGATGGATTTTTTTCTGTAGAAAACATAGATCCTAGGGTAGTTCCCAGGTACCATAACCATATTTCCTTAATAATTTATTCATAATTTTCATAAGAAAAGTATAAAGTTCATGTTAAAGTATAGAAAATCAACATATTCATGACAAGAAAAAGAAGGAAAAGAAAATTCAAAAAATATAGGGGCTGAACCCTTATTTTTGTTATGTAAAAGAAGAAAAGAAAAAGTAGTAGTAGTAGTAGTAGTAGTAGTAGTAAATGTGTTGATTAGACAAAATTTAAGTTCTAAATTACTTATTGGTTCAGGTTTTAAAGTCTTTGGGGGTTCAATACAGCATTTAGCAATGTTTATATTGATTAAACCCTAACAAGTAAGAAAATTAATAAAAAGAAATTAGTATATAAACACACAAAATGAACATTTTAGTTTAATAGTGCCTATTTTATAATTATAATGTCAAAAAATAAAGAATAAAAATGTATAAAGTTCATGTTAAAGTATAGAAAATCAACATATTCATGACAAGAAAAAGAAGGAAAAGAAAATTCAAAAAATATAGGGGCTGAACCCTTATTTTTGTTATGTAAAAGAAGAAAAGAAAAAGTAGTAGTAGTAGTAGTAGTAGTAGTAGTAGTAAATGTGTTGATTAGACAAAATTTAAGTTCTAAATTACTTATTGGTTCAGGTTTTAAAGTCTTTGGGGGTTCAATACAGCATTTAGCAATGTTTATATTGATTAAACCCTAACAAGTAAGAAAATTAATAAAAAGAAATTAGTATATAAACACACAAAATGAACATTTTAGTTTAATAGTGCCTATTTTATAATAATAATGTCAAAAAATAAAGAATAAAAATGTATTTTATAATACATAGTACAAAGCTGCTTGGCAATTAGGCAAGGTGAGCCTCAAAGGGCGCCTTTTCGCCTAGGCGTCGCCTTGACAACCATGCCCCAAACTTCAATCAGAAGAGACCAACCCATTCCATTTTTTTTTTTTTATCAGTAACAAGAAACTTTATTAATGATATGAAACTATGTGAAACTTTAGGTACAAAGGGGGGAGGTAAAATGTCTTAACTCCCACCAACAAAATACATTGGAAGAAAGTCAAAAGTTAGCCCAAAATATAGATTCCCTATTCACCCCTTGCTTGGCTAACCCATCAGCAAATGAGTTAGAAGTCCTCTTCACCCAGCTGTAATGCACCACTATATCCCTACTTAGCCATTTGAATTTTTTCTTCTCATTGTTATAACTCCACAACCCGCTGTTTTCTTCCTTTAGCCACCTAATCACCACCTCCGAGTCACCTTCAAGGACCAATCATCTGATGTTCAAATCTTTTGCTCTTTGGATACCTTCCAAGGCTACAGAAATCTCAACCCTATGAGAGTCTCCTTCTCCAATTGGGCCTGAGAACATGGCAGTGATAACCCCATCCTCATTCCTGAACACTCCCCCAATCCCAGAAGGTCCAGAATTCCTTAAACAACTACCATCAAAATTCAGTTTTATGAACCCAGAGGGAGGAGGGGACCAATAAGGACTATGAGTCCTCTTATATAGGGCAGAGGAACCTATCTCTTTCCAATTTCTTACCAAATCAGCCACATAATACTCAGAAAACAGCTCCATAGTTTTCAGCCAGTGGGCTACCCTTACAAGTATTAGATCTAACAAGTCTTCCAGGGTTCTTTCCTTGTCTGAAAATATCCGTGAGCTTCTTTCTTCCCATAGGGACCAACACACTGCTGCCCTAATGCTTCTCCACATGATCTTCCCTCTCTTCTTCGGCCATCTGAAAAAGAAGAGAATAAGCTCTGGACACTCCCAAGGGGAGTCCAAATACACCCAAAGAGGGAAAAAACCCACTCCCATATTGTTTTAGCAACCGAGCTACAAAGAGTACACCTATTAGGAAGTAAACAAGAATTGGGTCTCTTTTTCTGAAGTAGGTCAATTGTGTTAATTCTTTCCAAGAAAGTTTCCCAACAAAAACTACCAACCCAAGGAGGAATGGGCTTGCTCCAAATTTCTTTAACCGGGAAGGGCAACCCAATAGGATCAGAAGGCTGAGTTAATGTCTCAAAAAATGAAGCACAAGAGAAAATACCTAAGGAAGAAGGGGTCCAGAATCTGGTGTCCTCCTTATTAGGGTCCAAGAAAACATTTTTGAGGATGGCTAACAGAGGCATTATGTATCCCAAGTCTGTAACCCTAATTTCCCTTCTTAGTCCTAGGTTCCACCCAAAACCAGAAGAAGAGTCTGAAGGGCTTAAGAATGATGAAATGGGTTCATTTTTCAAATCTAATAGAGCATACAAGGAGGGAAATTGGTGCATCAAAGGTGAGTCCCCAATCCAATGTTGTTCCCAAAATTTTATTCTGTTACCGGAGTTAAGACCATACCTGATCCAAGGGGAGAAGATTGGAAGCAAATCATGAATGGCTTTCCAAGGAGAGGCAGCTATAGCCCTTGCCAAATTCCCGGTTCCCAACTGTTGTCTTCATCCCATGTATGCTAGCTACAATCTGTGTCCACAATTTATCTCTTTCCAATGGAAACCACCATAACCATTTACCCAACAATGCCATATTCCTTTTCCTAATATTCCCAATCCCAAGACCTCCTAGCTTTCTACATCTATTTTCCACTTCCCACCTCACCCTATGATCCCTCTTTTCCCCTCCTGGCTCCCACAAGAAATCCCTCATTAATTTTTCCAAAATGTTAGAAACCTTTGTGGGGATCTTAAACACTGACAGGAACTAAACAGGTAGATTAGCTAGAGTAGACCTAATCAAAGTGACTCCCCCCCCCCAAGGAAATATCATTTTTCCTCCAAGAAGCAAGTCTTTTTTCAAATCTCTCCAACACTGGGTTCCAAAAGCTACCACAACTACAAAAGACCCAAAACAAATAGTCGTACCTGAATGGCTTGTAGGCTTTATCACTGCCCTCTCTAGTCTTCCTACTCCCTTCACCCCCTGAATAACGCTGCCAATGCCAACACCAGAAACAGGAAGCCTCTCGAACTTGGATTGAGCTACCTCTACACCACTGTTCATGTCCTCTTTTTTCTGATCTCACAAACTTGGTAATGGCCTAAATCCAATCATTAGATGTGCCACTTCAATAACTTGGAAACACCCTTTTTCTGTCTCTCCATTTAAACTTTGCGTCTTTCCCCTTATTTGCCATAAGGAATTTGGGCTCCACAGTATTACTATTACACCTGTTTCTCGATATTAGAGATTGATTTTCAATCATCAAAAAAAAAAAAAAAAGATATTAGAGATTGATTCCCTCTCCCACCGCCAACAGCTTCCCTCGAGTGTATTGAACCAAATGGATCAGCTATTAAACTTCCCCTTATTAATTTGCACTTATCCAAACATTTTCCACCAGTCCCCTCCATGTGTCTAATACCATTAGAACCATCAATCCCCTTCATAATAGTGTAGGCCCCATTTGACTTTCCTGTCCCTTTGGTAGTCGAAAAGGAACTCACATGTTCCTCCAACAGGCCACATACGGACTCCTTGGCTTCTCCCCTCTCCTCTGCCACGTCATCCCATGCCCTTTATTAAAAAGAACCAGCTCAGCCCCTTTTATGGAAATTACTTCTTTAGCCCCGCCCTTTCAGTTCCCTCATCTTCAACCTCAGGAGAACCCTTCACCTTCCCAATAGGGATCTGACTAATAGAGAAGGTCTCTACCCTGCGAACCGTCGTCGCCATCTTGCTGAAACCCAAGCAGCCCTCAGAAGAGGCAGAGTATCTGTTAGTTCCTTTACAAAATCCAATAATTGTTCTATGACTTTCCAACTCATTGTGTCTTCCAGGACCTGAACACAGGAAGGACGAATGGAAGTGGACATGTGGCTGATGGAGTCCATCTTTTTGATCACACATCTGAACAACAGTTGTTGTTACAAACTAAGTCCTATCCTGATGAAAATTTGAGTCTTTTGGAATTATGGCATTGTCATCTTGGCCATGTCTTTTGGTTCTGATATCAGAACAGAATAAATTAAATAAGATGCTAAAAACTCCAAGCTACAGTCCAAATCTGGCTCCAACTGAAGTAGGAAAGTAGAGAATAAGTTGAAGAGTGAAGGCTCAAAGCAGGTTGAGATCGAACAGAACTTAATCTTTCACCACCACCCCACTTTTCCTTCATTATAATAAAACTAGAATTACAATATTACACCTGAAAAGAAAAAGGCAAATAACTAACAAGGGAAAATAAATGAAAAAGACAAAAAAAAAAACTACAATCAGCACTTCTAATTTACTCCCCCTCAAGTTGGAGTATATATATCATAAAGTTCCAACTTGTTACAAATGTATTTCATCCGATTCTGACTTAATCCTTTGGTAAAGAGGTTGGCTAACTGGCAGATGATCTAAATTAAAAGAAAATAAGATCAAACCTTTGCCTCACTTTAACCTGTTGGGCCAGCTTCCAAATATCTGCAACAAGGACATATATAAGTGAATACCAAAAGAGAAGCCTTATTAGACAATATAATTGCAAAATTAAGAATGGAAAACAAAATGAGTAAACAAGCATAACAATGGAAGTAACAAGGCTATCTGTATGCATACAATAAAGAAATAGAAGGTTATTCAAGGGAAAGAAGAAAGCAGCCGGAAGGATTTATGCTGATAGTGGCATCATGATCATGTACTGGATTCTAGTTTTACCAAATTCTCTGAGTCTTCTAGAGAGTTTTTGCGATCCAATTTTCGGTCTACCATTGAGATAGGTTGAATTTGTGCATGGATTATTTAGTTATGTGACTATGTCAACAGTTGATGTCTGTTCTTCTTTGTATGGTTGTTTTTTGATGAGTTTCTTTGTATGGTTGTTGATGTAATAATTTTCTGTTTTCCTTGTGGAGCTTTCAGGAACTTTTGTGAGAGGTATTATCTCATCACCCTTCACTTAAGTATTAAAATCATTTTCTCCCACTTCATACCATGTTTTCTTTTGAATCCCATGAATAAATTCATCAGAACAAATATTCATATCCTATTTGATATTTGAAATTATTATTGATATTAACACACAAAGTTATGCATCATTTTGCAACTGAAAAGGAAAACACGAATTCAGCTTATTTCTGGAAAAGAGGAAGATTAGACATACTATGAAAAAGATTTAGCCAGATGAAATCACTTAAAACTTAGGCCTACCAATCACTGTTTTCACAATCCTACCAAGAAAAATGATTCAAGAACTAGACCAGAGGGTGTTAGCAAACAATTGTACCATGTAATGGTATATAGATGCAATGATTATAATGGACTGGACATTATCATGTGTACCATGTATATATATTATACATAGAAAGGATTAGGTCCACAACAGCAGTTTCCCTCCTCACTATAGTGCTTCATGACCATCTCAAAATATATGTACGAGGTTCAGCACTTAGCCCTTATCTATTTCAATTGATCCTAGATGAATAGACTAAACATATTCAGGAAGAAGTTCCATGGTGCATGTTGTTCACGGATGACATTGTTTTAATTGATGAAATTAATGAAGGATTAAATGCAAAATTAAGCTTATGGACAAATACCTTAGAAACAAGAGGTTTTAAAATAAGTATGACTACAACAGAGTATATGACTATATTTTGGCTGTTTGAGAAAGCAAATTAAGCCTTAAAGAGTAATTGGAAGGTGGAGTAAAGAGGAGGTTAGATCTAGGATGTTGGAAGTGAAGAAAGAGAGTGTCATAACAACTAAAAAGGACTTGGACCTTCAGAAGAAATCAGGACTTTATCTAACATAAAGAAAAATTCTGGAATGGAAACAGAAACTGAATAAAAGAGGTTGACCCTAGAGATTTAAAAATAAATAAATCATACAAGAAGTTTTCTCATATGGAGAATATCTCGTGGAATCTTTTCTTGGTGGAAGGAGGCTCAGAGGTTTTCCATTGGATAACATGTTCCAGCAAGGAATGCAACAACAAAATGCTAAATCAAAGTCGATGGAAACCTTATTGACTATTGAGAATGAGGATAAGGTACAGAATACAATTTTTGACTATCATAAACAACTAAACTCAAAAACATCTTATTTTTTTATCAATAAATAGCTAATAGTAATTTACTAACCCCATGATATCACACCCTCAAATCCTTTCGTTGCATCTTTTTCTCCCCAATTTCTCATCCTACACTTGCTCAACTCAATGTGTCTTTCACATCGAACAAGAATTTCTTGACATATTATGCACCCAACATACATATCCAAAAATTCAGAAGTTTTTTTTTATATCTTATACATATGCACAGTTGAAACGCAAAGAAAAAAGAAAAAAGGACTAAGAACAAAATAAAAAATTGTAGAAATTCCACAAGGCAAGATAAGTTAAGTCCCCAGCAAATTCAAAAAAAAAAAAAAAAACAAACAAACAAAAGTACATTTATTGACCAATGAAAATTTACAACCAGCAGGGAAGTTCGAAATATAAAATCCTAGAAATTCACAGCCAAGGAAGATTTATCAATAAATAGTCGAAACCCAGATGAAGGAACTTCACATAAAATCCAAATTTCCGAAACGCCAAAATGAATTTAGAGAGAATGAGATGAAACCCACATAATAAAATGAAAACAACAAACGCCAGTGCGCTCAATTAATGGCATCCAATCGATCCGCAAAAAAGGAAGCAAATGGAGAACTTACAGTTAGCCATGTGCATCTTAATAATCTTGAAATCTTCCAGAGTTATGCCCTTCTCCTTGTCAGGCGAGTGCACCACGTCCACCTCTTCTTGGTCCATAAGCTGTTTACTGAAGAAACAGAAAACAAAGCATGATGAAACAATATCAGATGATCAGACTAGTGGAAGCCAAAGAAAACAAAAAACAAACTCGACCCCTTGATCAGAAGAAATAAATAAAAGAAAAGAAAAAAGAGACGAGTTGTTACAAGTGAGAAGATGTCCAGAAATTAGCAGCCATTTCTGGGATTCTGGAAAGAAGACCTGGCTGAGCAAACCGTTGATTTTGTTACAGTCCTTTTTAACGGACCGGGGTTGCACAGGAAGAACAATCAAGGAAGGAGGGACCGACCGACCATGCTGATGCTGGAGAGTCTCTCAGAGTCCAACTTCAACGCGTGGTGCGCACCAAAACCGTGGATGTTCCATGTTCGGTTAGCAGATTATTCCCACCGCCTGGGGCCGCTGAAGCGGCTAAACTGAATGACTTATTATTTTGTCTTTTAGTGGGTAAAAGCTGATGGAACCTCCTAAGTCCTAATTCTTAACCCCGTGGGTGGGCCCCTGCACCCACGCACCTCCGATCTGAACTTGCCCAGCCCAACAGTATGCCTGTCAACGTATCGGGTCTGAATGAAGACAGGGTGGTTCCAGTCTCGAACCGAGGCAAAATAACAAACCCATAACCGTTTGGATAATATTTGGGATAATCGGATTAGATTATATACTAGGTGATGTTTGTCATCGATGATGATTTTCCAGAAATCGGCGCCATGTAAGATTCACGTCAGAAACATCTGTGATTTTTTTTTTTATTTGGTTGGCCGATTATGCAAATTTTGAAAAATCGGCCAAGAATCGATTATTGAAATCGACCTTTTTTAGGGATCACTTTTTCTATCGATTTCCTTATTTTTAACTGATTCCAATTTTTTGAGGATAACATGACATCCAATATAGCAATGAGTAATAACTTCTAATACAAAAATCATCGGCCCTTGAAAATCAATACCAAACCGACTCAAAGTCGATTTCTCAAAAATCAGCTTATATGGCATAAATGACTAAAAACAACAATTTTATATGATTTTTCAAAAAGCACTCATTCATTTCTAGATAATCGACAAGGAGAAACCATCACCAACGTCAAACATAACCTAAAACTATATTCATTTAAGGATAAATTTCTTAAAGTACCATCAAGTTTTATAAAATTGACTAATTCTACCTTTACTGTTTATATATTGTCTTAAACTACTCATAGTTTTTTAATAATTGACTAAATCCTCCCTTTTCGTTAATATTCGGTAACAGAAAGATGGAAAAGACTATTTTATCCATCATTCTTCTTTAAATTTTCAAAATGAAACATTTGAATAAACCTCAAGTGATTAATAGCAGCTCCCATTTGGATGCCACACCATTGTAACCCTATTTATGGCTTCAAACCCCTGTTCAACCAAAACTACAACAAATCCAACAACTTTGCTCCTATTATCCTTTTGAATCTATCTCCCTTTCCATAGCCCAATGGTAACCTTTGAATGCATCCAACAAAACGATTCTATGAATTCCATTCTTGTGGAAACTTGGACGTGGATCCCTTCAAACATTCAAAAAACACTAGTAAGTCAATCATCCTACCGTTGGCACCACATAAGCCATATGTATCATCGAGGTCTTCAAGATTTGTATGCATAATCATCCACTTAGGAGCTACATAGATTGGAGCAATACAAACTGATGAGGAGTGATTTGGCACAACCTATTCATGCACGGACACGTGGAGACAACCTACTAATTGGACATCGACTCAACATTGTCTGTCGCCTCAGCAGGCCAAGTCACTTCGGGTACCTCGGTAACCTCAGCCAAGAGCAACGTCCGAGTAGCTCGTGACGACCCTACCTGTCGAAGTGACACATAGCCAAATTCTAGAAGTGAGTCAGTTGTATCCGAGCTCTTTGGGATCACGTTGCATGTCTATAGGTCTTATCCTTATCCCACCCGGATCGGACGGACTCGATAAACCTTATCAACTAGCACGAAGTCCACCTCCTGGTTGGGAACGGACTCCTAACAGCATGGGTCGAAGATCTTGGAGGTGTTTCATGAGACCTACAGCAGCTCACCTATTTAAGGGCATCAACCCCAGCAACACAAGGTACATGCAATTTATTGTTTACTAGCATTCTAGCATTCAAGCATCTAGCTTGCTCAACAAGAATACTAACTTAGGTATCGGAGTGCCCACATTGGGTAAACCACCCTAGGTCCTCTAAGCCTTTCTCTCCTTGTAGTTCAAGCAGCCAGCTAAGTAACTAACATGCGAGCTACCCTCCTGCTAGGAGCAGCCAAATCGTGCACAATCAATTGGTGTCATATGTGGGAACCGCAACAAAAATCTAAGTTCTCACCTTCTAGTTTTACTTTTCTACAAATTTCATTAATGGCTTCCTCTAGAACTGGAAAGAATGTTGAGATGCCCATCATTAGGGGGCAAGATCAGCCTACACTCAACCTGGAAACCCCCTCTGTGACCATCGGGCACCAGGGGTATCAGCAGCCCAGAACCCAGCATTCACAACTCAGTAAGTCAATGCACCCATGCCTCATGTGAGCATCGCTCTCCCAACCGTAGAGCCCTCTATGGTTCTTGTTGGGATAGAAGAACGGTTGTTCCATGAACTCATACAGAGTGTCTGAATCATGTTGTTACAGATGCAGTCCTGGGAACACAAATTCAGAGCGAACGTCCCACTGCAATTCCAACAGTACCAACAATACCAATACCAACACTAGTTTCCTTCTCCACTAGACCCGACAGAATCTGAGCAACATGGAAGCCGGTCACCTCCCCGGGGGTCGGCACCGTCTCGAGTCCCAACTCCTCCTCGGGACCCAGCACTAGGTCGGCGTCCATCACCACCACGGTAGGTAGACGATCAGAGAAACCAACCGCAATGCAGCCACCAAAGCGATCAGCAGCAATGGTCGCACAATGAACAACACAGCCATGACCAATATGATCAGCAACACTGTCGTTAGGATGAAAGAGAACTCAGTAACTGATAGCCCGGGGGTGAGGGGTGAGGATCCAGCCCGAGGCCCATCCTATCACCCCAGCCAACAAGATCCAGCTCATGTTCGTGACAAAGTCAGTAACCGAGACCAGCTCCCTGTTCATGGCAGTGTCCGAGATTGGGAGAACACTAGGGTCAAGACTTCGGCCCATACTGAGGTGAAAAGCACCAACAACGAGGTAGCAAAGAAGCGACACCGTCGACGTGCATGCCACACCTCAAGCAAGAGTAGTGTTGCCCCAACAGCCGGAGCAGAGAAAAGAAGGGAAGAAGTGAGCTCGGCAGCAGCACAATTGGCTCCTATCCCACTGAGCCAGCCTTCCCCTCTAGCATTAGAGATCCTCTCAGCCTCGATGCCGAAGAGCTTTAAGATGCCAACCCTGGAGTTACAACGGGAGCACTGATCCAAATGATCATGTAGACAGTTTCTAGTCCTTGATGCTGCTCGTAAGAGCTGATGAAGCCAATCTATTCATGGCCTTCTCAACGAATCTCAAAGAAGACGTGAGTTATGGTATCAAACTCTACCTCTATGTTCGATCAGAAGTTGGAATTTGTCGACCTTTTCATGACACACTTCGCTACCAGCAAGAAAGTGTCTGAAGTTTGTGACAAGCCTCCTGAACATGGTCCAAAAAGAGAATGAGTCCCTGAGAGTACATTAAAAGATTTAATTCAGAAAGGCTTCAGGTACCGAACCTACCCAGCCGTGCAACTCACTACAGCTAAGAGAGGAGTACGCCACCCTGACCTTCATTGGCACCTCGAGTTGAATCTTCCAAGCACTATGGAGGTGTTCCTCGAGGATGTCGACAAGTTCATTAAGGCAGAAGAGGCTCGCAGGTCTCGATTAGAGCTACACCAAGTCGGGAAAAGGAAAAGAACAAACAAAGAAGCAAGTAGTAGTGGTGAAAGAGCAAGTCGCTGAAGAGAAGAAAGTCATCGTGCAACAAGCGAAGCAAGTAGCCAAGAAGGAGTCGGTCACCACCCCGAGGTTCTGGATTAGTAACCCTCCAGTCCAGAGAATGAGCCACATCACGCTGAATGCCAAACGAGGTGAAATCTTAATGTCCATCAAAGATGCCAAGTACGTCAAGTGGATGCCCAGAATGAGAGGAGACCCAACAAATAGGAATCCAAACCAGTATTGCCACTTCCACCGGGACATCGGGCATGATACTTAAAGTTGTTGCAACCTGAAGGATGAGATTAAGGAGTTGATTTGCCACGGTTACCTGAGGAAGTTCATCAAGTATGAAAACTGAGAAATGGAGCACCAACTTATCGAGCAGTGGAGAGACATGCCAGAGTCGAGCAGGCGGAACGACCGCAATAAGCCACCTCGGGACCCGCTAGTAGAAGAGAAACCGATCCGTGGGGTGATCAATATGATTATCGGTGGGTCAATTGTAGCAGCTTGCAACACAACAACGAGAAAGACATTAGTTCGGGAGCTTGAACATGAAGACGAGAACCCACCGAAGCACCCTCAGGTAGAGGAGGCGATCTACTTCACTGAGGATGACGTTCGTAGGATCTAGTATATGTACGATGATGCCCTCGTCGTCAAGATGATCATCAATGAATTCAAGGTGAAGTAGATCCTGGTAGATTCAGACAGCTCCGCGGACATCATCTTCCTGGAAGCATTCGACAAGTTGAAGCTAGAATGGAAAGACTGTCAGCCAGAAGACACACCCTTGGTTGGTTTCAGCGGAGATGTGGTGAAGCCCCTTGGCAAGGTCACTATGCTAGTAGCAGCAGGAATGAGACCCAACATAGTCTGATTTGAGCACATGTTCCTTGTGGTCGCCACCCCATCCATTTACAACATGATCCTAGGTTGGCCCATCCTGCATGCACTACGTGTAGTGGTGTCGACCTATTACCTTGCAATGAAGTTCCCAACGAGCTACGGAGTGGGGGTAGCTGACCTCAGGGCACGAGTTGTTGAACTTCATGGACACCTATTCCAGCTACAACCTGATCAGGATGGACGTAGCCGACTAGGATAAAACAACATTTGTAACCAAACTAAGACACATTTGTAGCCTATTCCAGCTACACCATTTGTAAACCTAAAAAACGCTGGAGCGACCTTCCAATGCCTTGTAAACAAAATTTTTGAACATAATATTGGAAATAAAGTTGAGTGTTACGTTGATGACATGATCATGAAAACCCAGTTTTCTTCCTCTTTACTTAATGATTTAGACCGTGCTTTTCAAATCCTAAGAAAATTTAACATGTAGCTCAACCCGAACAAATGTGTCTTCAGAGTCACGTCGAACAAGTTCCTCGAGTATATAGTGAATTGGCGTGTTATCGAAGCCAACTTAGAAAAGATAAAAGCCATTTTAGATATGAGACCACCCCAGAACCTAAAATAAGTACAAAGGCTAACTAGCCAAGTAGCTGCCCTGAACCAGTTTATGTCTAAATTGGCTGGCTGGTATCTACCTTTCTTTAAGGCCATTAAAAAGAATGAGGACTTTGAATGGTCCGAGGAGTGCCAGCTTGCGTTCGACGAGCTCAAAAAAATCTAATTACCCGACCGGTTTTAACCCACCTAAACCTAGAGATGAGCTTAGACTATACCTCTTTGCGAGGGATGAGGTGGTCAACCCGTCTACTATATAAGTAAAGTTTTGTAGGTAGCTGAGACGAGATACCCTGACATTGAGAAGCTAGCCTACACGCTAGTCACTACAGCACAAAAGCTACGCCCTCACTGGCTGACCATTAAGGCACGTTCTTGGAGGCCCGAGGTCTCAAGCAGACTAACAAAGTGGGCCATTGAGTTGAGCGAGTACGATATCCGGTTCGAGCCATGTCCAGCCATTAAAGCTCAAGTCCTAATGGATTTCGTCGTGGAATGCACATTCAGCACGCCGACCCCTGAGGTGGCCTAGTCGACCAATATGTCGGAGGCATCAACCAGCGTAGCACTAGTTCCGGTCAAGGAAGCCCCGAACTGGGACAAGGAGCCTTGGATCCTCCATGTTGATGGCTCGTCTAGTCAGTGAGGAAGTGGAGCTAGACTCATTACTATATGGGCCAAGCGAAGTGAAGCTGGAGTACGCTCTCCAGTTCGAATTCGAAGCATCAAACAATGAAGCAGAGTATGATGTGTTAATAGCCGAGCTGACATTGGCGAAAGAGGTCAGAGCAAAGCACATCGTGGTATGCGATGAGTCTCAGTTGGTTGTGAATCAGGTGAATGGCGAGTACGAGGCTCGGGAACCCGCCATGATGGCCTACTTAGCCAAAGTGAGGGAACTCTTGCCTAGCTTCCACTCTTGGTTCATCTGGCAAGTACCGAGGTTGAAGAATGTTGAGGCTGACGCACCCTCAAAGTTGGCTAGCACTAGCGACAACATTATGAGGATGATGTACATCAAAGACTTGCCTCGACCTAGCATTGTTAGGGTGGTAGAAGAGGTCGCTCCTATGTTGCAAGTAGAACCGAGCTGGATTGACCCGCTTGTTGATTATCTACTCAACAGGACCCTACTAGCAGAGCGTAATGCAACTCGAAGGGTAAAGCATCAATTAGCCCGGTATGTTCTCATCGACGGGCAACTGTATGGGATATCCTTTATACTCCCCTACTTGCACTGCTTATGACCATCAGAAACAAGTCGGGTGTTACATGAGATCCACAAAAGTGCTAAGGCAAGGATGTTACTGGCCTACTATGAAAGGGGATGCACTCGAGCTGCTAGAGGCATGCCAACATTCTTCACCAAGTTACCGTCGACCTGAAGTATCTGACCATCCCGTGGCCTTTTTTCCCAATGGGGGATAGACATCCTCAGTCCATTCCCACCTGCAATCGAGTAGAGAAGATTCCTGCTCGTGGTGATAGATTACTTTACGAAGTGGGTGGAGGTTGAGCCCTTGGTAACGATCACAACCCAGAACGTACAAAATTTCTTCTAGAGGAACGTAGTATGCCGATTTGGACTTCCTAAGGTATTAATCTCCGACAACTGGAAGTAGATTGAAGACATCAGATTCCATAATTTGTGCGCCAAGATGGGGATCCAATAGAGCTTCACGTCAGTGGCACATCCTCAAGCAAACGGACAGGGCAATTCTCCATGGACTGAAAGCTTGCCTAGCGCAAGCTAAGGGTTTGTGGGTCAACGAGCTGCCCAGTGTCCTATGGGACTACAAGACCACTATCAAGACCGTGACAAGTGAAACACCATTCAACCTCACTTACGGTACGGAAGTCGTCATCCCAGCCGAGATCGAAGTACCAATCTTGCGGCTAAAGGCATACAACAAGGAGGCCAATAATGACGAGTTGCGGATGAACCTCAACCTGATCGAAGAAGTGCATGACCTGGCCTACATCCGAACTGCGGCCTACCAACAACGAGTAGCTCGATACTACAACACTCGAGTCAAGCGATGTCAATTCCGAGTTGGCGACCTTGTGCTCCAAAAAGTGATGGTACCTGAGCCCAGTGTAATTAAGCTCAAACTGAACTGAGAGGGTCTGTACAGAGTTAAACGAGTATTTGGTGAAGGGACGTATGAACTCGTGGCGTTGGAAGGGAGGCAGGTGCCTCGTGCTTACAACGTCAACAACCTAAGGAGATACTACTTGTGAGCTCGAGAATTAAAATCCACTAAATTTTCTAAGTCCAAGTGACCACCCGCTCAGGCAAATTGGTAAGGCCACATGTTGGCTAAATTATATGATGGAAAGTAGACCACGAGCCCCTCTAAAAGCCTAAGGGCCATGGCATCGAGCCAATAATAACCTTAGTGCTAAAGATAAATAAGACCCAATCGCTTTCTAAGCATATGGGCTGCACAGGCAAACTTCACCTATGCCTCACTAGTGAATAGATGGTTTGGGTCATATACCCTACAATGTTTGTCCACTTCGGCTCATAATTACTTTGGGTTATCCCTTACTGTGCCTAGTTGTGTTAGGAGCTTAGCACCTCGGGGCAACCTACACTTAGAAAATTTTGTTCAAAGATTATTGCATGTGAGGTGGTAAAAAGAGAATTGTATTTCACTTCTTCAAAAAGGAGTGGTTCACACATTCAGCAATAAGAAAAAGGAGCAAGAAGATGAAGTCTACTAAACCGAGCTCGAAGGCTCGATAAATGTTGTATATAGAAGGAGGTCCAAAGAAAAGAGGCAAAGTTCAATCATCATGGGGCTCCTCACCCCCACCTTTAACATTCTTAGAAGTGTCTTTGGTCGGTTCAGTTTCCATAACATCCTCAGCAGCAGTAATCTCATCGGTCTCCATGATCTCATCAGTAGTGGCATTTGGGCTTTTCTTCGTCGCTCCCCCATTGAGGCCTTCGTCACTCTCTTCGTCGGAGTCTGGCTCTTGGTCAACTTCCATGACCATCTCGGTGGTGACAACTCCGAGGTTGAGCTTGGGGATGTGCTTGGTTAACTAGTGACAAAGTTTAAAACCCTTCCAAAAGGCATCTGTACTGAGCTCCTCCCTCCTCTGATTGAACTCCGATGAAGTTTTGTAAGCATTGACCGTAGCTACCTCAATATCCTTAATTCCCTAAATGAGAGCGGCTTCACGCTCGACAAAGGCAACTTTCTACTCCTCGGCCTCCAGCTTCCGAATGGTACCGACAACCTTCGACATCTTGCTCTGGCACTTTGTAACCATTACCTTGGCCCATTCAGCCTTTGCCTCGGCGACCTTTTCCCTTGCAATGTGCTAATCGGTCTGCTACATAAGGGAATGGATCATAGAGTTCACTTGCAAAAAAAGAGAAAAAGTTTTTAAGTATAAAAGATAGGGTGAACAGAAGCAAGGTACCGAGATCAGGAAACATACCACCATAATGTGACTCATAGCTTTAGCACCCAGTTGAGCATGAGGCAGTCCGACAAACTTAGAGACCTCCTCGGGAAAAATCGTCTCCTTGCTCTTTTAGAGGCTAGTTCAGGCGTTCAGGATGCTTTGGACCATCTTGGGGCCCTCACTAGAAGAGTTGGCCCCGGGATGAATGGTCTAAGGCTCGAACAACGGAACCTTGGGTTGGTGAGGCGATGATCCCTTCTCTTGGTTCTCCTTAACCAAGTTGATGACCGAAGGGTCCTCGATTTGAACAGGGGCAGCAGGCTCGACTGTAGGCGCTTGGGAAGAGTCACCTCAGGACTTCTTCCTCTTCTTCATGCCAGCGAAGAGGTTAGTCATCGGGACACTTGCCATGATGCCTGCGGAAAATAAATAGAAGATCAATCGAAGTAGTATAAAGTAAAACAAGTTTGAAATGATGAGGTCCGTATGCCCAAAGAGACAACCTACCTAGAGGACTCAGCCCGACCTTAACAAGCTTGTCCTCGACCAAGTAGTCTTCCAATCTCAGGTTGAGTTCTACCATCGACCTCATCTTCTTTCTCATCTTCCTACTTAAATGATCTCCATGGTCATTGATGGCGGTTCTCCATTGAGTTGGGAAAGGCCACCCCCCTTCAACAATCACAGTGAAATATCTATTCTTCTAGGTCGGCACCTTAGAAGGATACTCATAGAGTAGCTTATACCCAGGGTGGTAACCTATATAGTTACTGAATTTGTCCACCCCCTTGGGACCAGTAGTGTTCTTTTTAATAGAGCAGAGTGAGGTAAAGGTATCGATGTCTAGGGGGAGGTCGTAATCGTGAAACAAGGAGATGGTGCCAACCACGATACAAACCGAGTTTGTATGAAGTTGGTCGATGGTGACACCAAAGAAGTTTAAGACTTCAACAGAAAAGGGTGAAGAGTATATCAGAACCCAACAATCAACTACTCTTCGAAGAAGGTAATTTCATCGTCATCATGTTCTCGGGGAAACCTTTCCAAGGGTAGGTTATAACCATAGTGATTGGGGAACTTATACCAAATAGCTAGTGCACTAATCTTCTCGGGCGTCAGGATAGGACTGAAGCAATCTAGCCCCCGAAGAGGACGAGCACGATGAGAAGATGATGCCCTCTTACCATAAGCTTTCTGCTCCTGAACCGAGGTGTCCACCTCAGCCAAACTGGACTCTAAGCCATGGGCCAACATAACCATCGAGGCTGGGCCAGATTCTAAGTCTTGGGCCGAGGTGCCCTCCTCGACCTGATCGGACTCACCACTCATATCAAAAAGGCTACCCATGCTTCTTAACATACTGAAATGGACAAAGGCAAGAAAAGAAGGCTTACCTAAGGGAGGGGACGACTTGGAGACAAGACAAAGACCATGGACCTAGAAACTAGTGTGCAACCTCTAGAACGCAAAAATCTGAAATAAGACAAGGTGAATGGGACCCCAAGGCCCCTATTTATAGTCGTTGTAGCCGATCATGGATGGATCAAATCGTCTTGATCCGACGACTCCCATAAAAACCAGTCGCACGACTTTCGAGGGCAAAATTGGTTAAGCGTGTGTTTTGACATTCGTGAAGTTTATAATCCGAGTGACATCTGTGTGTCCTCGATGTGCGGTTTGATATATGGTTGAGTCGGTTGAGTCATTAAGGTCTAACCTCTAGATCGGACCTCGGTATGGATGAAGACCGGGCCAAATCTACTTAAGCTCGTCAGGTCAAAATCTTTGGCATGGGGAGCGGGGACAATTGATGAGGGGTGATTTGGCCCATTCATGCACAGACACATGGAGGTGACCTGTTGATTGGGCATTGACTCGGCACTGCCTACCACCTCAGTAGGCTAGGTCACCTAGAGTACCTTAGTAACCTCGGCCAGGATCGACATCTGAGCAGCTCGTGATGGTCTGACCTGCCAAAGTGACACGTAGCCAACTTCTAGAAGTGAGTCAGTTGTCTCTGAGCTCTTTGGGATCATGTCGCACGCCTGTAGGTCTTATCCTTATCCCGGCCAGATTGGATGGACTCGATAAGCCTTATCTACTAGCATGAAGTCCACCTCCTGGTGTAGAACAGACTCCTAGTAGCGCGGACCGAAGATCTCAAAGGTGTTTTGTGAGACCTATGGCAGCTCACCTATTTAAGGGCATCAACCCCAGTGACACAAGGTACGCGCGGTTTATTACTTACTAGCATTCTAGCATTCAAGCATTTAGCTCGCTCAACAAGAGTGCTAACTTAAGCATTGGAGTGCCCACACCTGGTAAACCACTCCAGGTCCTCTGAGCTTTCTCTCCTTGCAATTCAATCGGCCAACTAAACAACTGGCATCTGAGCTGTTCTCCAGCTAGGAGCAACTAGATCGTGCACAATCACAAGCCTTGTGAGAATAGAATCACCGTTGTTTTGATATGAAAAGAACATTTCATTTGAATTGGATATAAAACTAAGCTTATAAGCTACACTATCCTTGAGGGCCATACTACCACTAAATTTATTCCTAGATTATGCCCCAATTCAGTATTGTTTAACCAATCCTTTTAAAAGTATCCCTTGAAGAAGTCCTCGAGGCTCTATGGTGAACATGAAATTTCTTGGAGAACGGTCGTCATCGTTTTACCAAGATGTCAGTTAATGATTGCGAGGTTTTCATATTCCATCCCAACTTCATTCTTGGTAACAAAGTATCAGATAAATGATCAAAGCTCTACCATAGGTAGCCTTGTAAACTAACATTGCTTCCATCTCTGATAACAAGATTTCCAGAATCTAATAGCTCTGCAACTGAATTCTTGGCTTGTTTGGAAGAATTCGAAGACCAAAAAATGCTCCCTATTTGATTGATGAGGATAAAATTCCCATTTTCGGTGATCATTAGAACTCTGGATGAATATGTAAGAGGATTGTCTCTGTTCCCAACCCCAACATATGTTCGCATTGAGATATTCTTGTACCATATCCCTACATATCTGCCCTTAGATTTACCATGACTGAAGAATCCTAGTTCAAAGACTTGTCTAGGGGAAACTAGTGTCTGCTCATCACTGATAGATTGAATTGGAGTAGTGACATCAGCTGCAATGGATACATCAAAAAATAATGAAACTATGAAGTAGAAAATCAATGAGTAAAATTTGTGCACTGATTTTTTTCTGAACTTTCTCTATTTCCTCACAACTCTAAGTCAGCCAAGTTGAAATTTTAATATTGTTAGAATTTAAAGAGAATTTTTGGGAGTTGCAATAACTCTCCAATCACTTGTTATGGGAGGATGCATGTTGGGACAATGACTCTAGCTCCCAATGTAACTTTATTGAGTTTTATTTTGAAAAATTGAAGAATAATAGAGGGCAAAATTGACCAAAAAAGGGTAATATTGGGATTTAAAAAATTCTATATCCCACGTGGTGTCACATGTGAATAGATTGTGATAGAACACTAATGGATGTTAAT
Source organism: Nelumbo lutea (assembly GCF_056320005.1). Lineage (NCBI taxonomy): Eukaryota > Viridiplantae > Streptophyta > Magnoliopsida > Proteales > Nelumbonaceae > Nelumbo > Nelumbo lutea. The sequence continues at coordinate 64,004,301 of NC_142686.1, read as the reverse complement.
GGCAAGGGAGGATTTAGTTAATTGTCAGAAACTTAAGGATACTTTAAGACAATATCTAAACATGAGTTAGTAAATTTCATAAAATTTAGGGGTACTTTTAAGAAATTTGTCCTTTATTTAATAATAACTTAAAACCTAAATTTTGATAATGTAAATATTAAATTATTTATTTGTAAACATTCCATTTTGCCCCCTTCATTTCTCTAGTTTTGAGCAAAAAAAGCTGAATAAGAGTATTTTTGGTCTTTTTATGTCAAAATCTTGTGTGAAGCACCTAATTAGCTGATGAAAGATTAAATTGTGAACAAGGATTTGAAAAGTAATAGGTACATTCCCAAACCCCAACAATTTTCACAACTTTGGACAAGTTTTGGTGCAAACTACACAGTTAATTGGTCTGACACGCAATGCATAAGGTCAGTGGTGTAGCTATATTTTGGTCGAGAAACTTGGTTTTTGGCTTAAATATTTGATCTAAGAACCTATCTAAGTTCACTTCAAAGGATAGGAAAGTAAAACCAGCCCCTAACTCTTGTCTAGATTCAAACCAAGGTCATCTCTATAAATAAGACCATTGTTAACACCTTGGACAAAAGAACTATTCTCAAGCAATCTTGCAAGGAAACCTAATTGTGTAAAGCCTACCAAGTTTTTTAATTAAAGTGAAGGTTCCCTCTCTTTTGAAACTCCCCTTAAATATAGATGAGAAATTTGATAACCTAGGTAGCCTAATCAAAGAAGTAATGCAAAAAATCATGCAACAAGTCTAAGAGTGAAATAAAATAAAAAAAATAAGAAAAATACAATACATAGATTTTATAGAGGTGACCAAACCTAACTTACACCCTCTCCCTAGGCATACCATTTGAGAAATTCCACCAACTTGTTAGACTTCTTAGGTGCTAGTAAAATCCTTAAAACCAATTGAGCTTCATAAGCACCAACCATACATTCACTAGATAGACTTGCGAGTGCTATCCCAGCCATATAACATCACGGGGTTAAAATTTGGCTCATGAATTGAAAATCAAACTAAACCAAATTGAAAACCATACTAATATAATATATAATTATTACTTTATAATTAGATACTATATATTATATTATATATAATTAATTAATCAATGGCTGAATAAATCTCTTTTTGGCAATTACTGGTTTGGCTCTTCCTCTTCTAGTTTTGAATTTTCATTATTCAAACCCTCAATAGTAAAATTTAAAAGCAAATATTTTTTCTAGCTTAAAAAAATGAAGACTTTCTAGTTTCTAGGAAAGTTCTCATTGTAAGTTTATAATTTGTAAACTTTACTAATTATTGAATTCTAAAATTGAACCTTAACTATGAGAGAGAAATTAAGGAAAAGAGAGACAGATAGGAGATAATCGGTACTCCACTCTCATTATCATTGGCTACTCCAACAATTTGTTATGTTGTTGGTTACCATACATATTGTGATAATGAGTTTTCCATTATTTTTAGTGTTAGTTATTGATTTTTTGTTGCATATTGTATTTAGCTAATCGGTTCAGACTTGAGAGTTCAATTCACTGTAATAATCTATTATTATTTTTAATCTTTATTATTTTTTATTAGTTATTACAATTTCACACAAATACAGTAGTGTAGAATGTACAATATAGAACACAATTATACACTATGTTAATATGTTCCATTATTTACTTGTTTTCATGATTTTGATTATATATATATATATATATATATATATATATATATATATATATATATTAAAATCACTTACTATGGTGTGTCATTTTCACTATGAATTTGTGCTTTGTGGTATCATTTTTAATCACCAAGATGAATAGAGTTCGTGGAAAGAAGCATATTGAATTTGGTAGTATAAATGCTCAAACCTACTGTTTTTTTAGGATTAGGCAAATATATTCTAAAGTGAGTTACAATCAATTTAGCCCAAATTGGCTATGTATCTATGACTTGAAAATTAGAAATGACTTAATCATAACATAATGGAATCACCTTTTTAACTGAAGAGATTGCTAACCCACATATTTTCCAAATTTATTTTTTCAATTTTAGTTACAAGTAGCACTACGAGAAAACTATTCTATAACATCTGATATACACTGTTACATGTGTTAGCAATGTATAAGCGGTGATTATACTTCCGCTGCTACAAGTTGCAATGGTAAAACAATTTGCAGAGAATAAAACATCTGTCATTACATCACTATAATTTAGCGGCACAAAAGCAACAATTAACGACGGAAATAAGTGTCGCTAAAAACATGACATTCGTTGTCAGATTAAACGATAACAAAAGATAATCCGCCACTATAGATCAAAATCACAACATATATATAATATAACAACATTTGTAACCACTGATAAATGTAATATTTCATGAGTATAAAACATATATCAACGAATATAACCACCACTATAAACTATTTTGTAGCATATATATATTATATATAGCAACAATTATATACGCCACTATAAATTAATTGGTGGTATTATATTACATATAATGGTGGTTATATCTATTGTTATAAATTAATTTGTGACATATATTATAAATATAGTAGTGAATAAATCTCTGCTATAAACTACTTTATGGCATATATTCTATGTATATCTATTGCTATAAAAGTTAATAGATTTATAGCGGTAGAAATAAGTGGTGTATAGTGGCGATTATAACTGTCACTATATCAATTTTTATATATCAATTTAAAATAATCATGAATTCATAAGTTGTAAAACTTATAACATTTTTGTATGAAAAATATCATATTTTTATATTTCTAACTTTAATTACAAGTAATTCAATAACAAAATATAATATATCCATATATATATACTAAATTTTAAAGTTTCTGTACATCCATCATAAAAAAAAGAAAGAATAAAAAAATTTAAAAGCTATGACTTTTTCAAATCATGCTCCATATGCCTATTGGTGTGTTTTGTTTACATATTCAACCTAAAAAAAAAGAAAGAATAAAAAATAAAAAATTAATGTCATGTAAACTAAATTGCATATAAAACATCATTTAAAAGTAATTATAATAAAAAATGCGGTTGTTTACGACCATATTGTCTAATTAAAGATTCTTTGTGTATAATAGACACTTCAATATATATATCTTTCTATAATTTGAACTTAATTCATCTTCTCTTACTTTTGTTGATGAATCTTTATTCAAAAGAATAATCCTTTCAGCTACAAAGATTCTAGGATTTTTAAAGCTGATGAGGTGAATGTTTGTTTGTATTAAATATCAATTTTAGAAAATAATATACATAGTTGTGCTACTATAACAAGTACAAAACACCCATAATAGTTGTTTTTAAAGTTATTTTTATAACCTTAAAGATTAAAATAAAACAAACCATATGAAATAGATTTCTCCTAACAAAAGTCAGATACCATTCAACCTTATGCATAAGTGATGAATAATATATAACATCAGTAAGAAATGATTTAGTGCAAATAGTAAATCAGAAAATTAAAGGGAAAGACCATTATATACATTCCAACAAAATCAATTTATAGTGGCAAAAAATCCGTCGCTATACATTAAAAAAACCGTCACTATAGATTTTTAGCAGTGGATCCATTTTCGTTGTTATAAGCACCATTACTATAGGTTATAGTAGCGTATAAATAAGTTGCCATTATAAGTCATCAATAGAGGCGGAAAAATTATTATTGCAGCATATATATCCGTTACTAAAAGGTTATTTAATTGTTATCAATTCATATATCTGCCACTATAAATGCATCAATTTTTCATATGATGATGGATATATCCGTCGTAAACAACCGCATTTGATATATCTACATCTAAAAATGAAAAGCCAAATGTGCAGCGGCGGATCAAAAAAATGAAAAAAAAAAGCTTTTTAGCGGAAGATATATCCGCCACTAAAAGAGAACCTGAATAATTGAATATATTAGTAGTGGGTACCGTATATCCGTCACCAAAACCTGATTAACACCTATAACATCACACCAAAATTTCAAATAAAATTTAATAAAAACTAACATCTTAATTAAAAAGGTACTAAATTCTTGTTACATATAATAATAAATCACAAAAAAAAATGTTTCTTCAACATCTTTAACAAAGCCTTCTATCATTTTTGTATTGGTTCAACCTGGAAAATAAGAATAACAAATATAAAAATTAGATTGTGCATGATATACATCAAGGTTTATATGTTTAAAGCCTAGTGAAAGATGTTAAAAGAACTTAATATTTTTTTTAAAGTAATCTAGAGTCAAAATAATATAAATTAAGAACATATGTAAATATGCAATGTATGGGCTTCACCAATATAAAAATTAAACAACATTGATATGTGGGCCCTATGAACACATTGAATTTATATAAACGGATATGTGGGACCCCCCAACACCAATCACTACATCTATCATTGATTTAATTCAATTAAACTTCACAAAACTAGTTTTGAAGGCATACTTTTTTTCTTTTTTTCTTTTTTGAAAACTATAACCCAATATGGCATATTTTTGCATATTTACATAGCCCATCATAACAAAATAATACTTATATGTGGGCCCTACCAACGCATGGAACTTATAGTTTTCAGTAAACTAAACAATACTGATTTGAACTATCAATATGGCATTGTCTACAATCTTAATATAGCCCATCATAGCTAGAATCTTTTTGTATGGTTTTCTATTCTGCAATGATGCATGTGCTCTTAGAATACTATGACCATATAATGCCTAACAACATTCTTTTTTCCATTTAACCTTTCTATTAGGTGTATGGACTTTCTTGGTTGGTAATGAATACTATTACAGTGGTTTTAAAGGTAAGTATACAAGTTTTACACGAAGTTCTTGTGTGTGTGTGTTTTGAAATTTAACTTGATTTTACAGCTTGAGCTGTTTGAGAGTTTTATGTGCATTACACATTACCATTGGTATGGAGTAGAAGAGTTTTTTTTAGAAATAAAATTATTCTTTTTTAAATAACACTAAAAATGTTTTCAATTCTGTGTTGTTTTTATCTTTGTTTAGTGATATGGCATATTTCAGAAACAAGGGAAAGAAAAAACATTCATGTTGGATAAAACACCCTTAGTTTTTTACATTGGAAATGACTGGGAAATCCTAGCCCAATCTAGATTGGTCCAGCCTGCAATTCAAAATGGCAATGTTGGGCATTGGAATTGTCCTATTTACAAGCTTGGTAGGACCTGAATTCTAGCTTTAGTATAGCCCCCACGCAAGCTTGTTTCTGTGCATATAAAAGTAATCATCCCCCTGACTTATTGCTTTAGTGCTTTTGCTTTGTAGGGGGAAGGCCATGAGTTTGATCATTGATGGGAGAATTATGTCCTTTCCATGAATTAAATTTCATTATTCAAGATCAAGTTATGTGTTCTGGTCCCATCAAATATCTAGCCTTTGCTAACCCAAAGCTCCAATATGTTGGGCACATGCTTTAACTTGGAAATGGATATGGGGCAACCTGCAACAATTTTTAGAAGATCATTAACCAATACTGGTCTTGGTAATGGAGGGTTTTTAGAGGGGTTGACCAAGTAAATTCCTAACCTCCATTATTTTTTGCAATAAGTAACCACCCCCAGACTCCCATGCTTGTCAAGACAAGGTTTTACCGTTTTACCATTTCACCAAGCAATGATCCCTTTTCAAAGGGAATAGTCATCTCTTTGTAAATCCAATGAAAAACTCATCACCTGCATTAATGCTAATTTTTGCATCTACAAAGTTACCATTATTTTAGCATGATTTCACCCTTGAAACTTAAGCTGTAAGCCCACCCAAATAATTAACCAAATATGAATCAACATACAGATAAACCTCTAAATCACTATATTGCAGATTGCATATATTGTTTTAGTTGAGCACTGAAGATTTCATGTAAAATGTAAAATTTGAAAGCTAGCTAAAATACATCTAGGAATTTCCCTATCAATATCTAGAATCAACTGGTATCCATGCAACAATTATCCATTGAATAAATAGTTCGGATACCTGAGAATTGCATTTCTTGTATTAATAAAAAAACCCACATTCCTTTATATAGCCCAAAATATGAAAATATGAAAATATAAAAATAGGGCAAGAAGCAATATCTTATTATGTATTCATAGACAAGTGTGAAAATTACAAGATAGTCACAAAACTAGAAGCATGTACAAGCAGAATTGACCAGGTCCAATACTTTTTTTTTTATCAAATCCAGGTTTAATTTATTGAAGATCGACAAATCTTTCGGATTCCTTTTTCTCATTAAAACAATTGAGTCCGTCTGGCTAAAAAGTAATGGGAGCTATCTTGTTTGATTTTTCTCTATGAAAAAATGATCCTGTTGCATATTCTGATTTTAGAAAATTGAATTGGTTAAATATTCAAATCGAGTCCATTGTAGTTCCATGGATTTCTTTAGATATTCTATGGTTAATGTTTCGCAAATATGACCTTCCCTACTATTAGAATAGGATGGTTGCTTACTATTGGAAATGTGTTGTCTTTTGTTTTTCTATTTAGGTAATTTTTCAATTGTTGATTTAAGCATATAAAGTTGTCATGGGAGTCTAATGTATAATGAGTGGTGTAGGTATTTTACTTCTTGGATTGGATTAAGCACCTGCTCAGTGATGCAAAATTCTTGAGGATCACTGTAACATGTGCAGTTGGTTTGGGTGCTCTTACTCTTGGAATTGGCATGGCATCTGTGTATATCTCTCCATGGACTGGTTGTTTATACTCTTTAATTGATCCAAATATGCAACCCAATTATGGTCATCTTTCGTGTTTGATTTCCACATCCAGTAGGCCTGTACTTTTGTTTCAAGCGGTTGCCGGATGCCACAATATTTATAGTTATGTATGGCCTCACAAGCATGTATTTTGCTGGTGTACTGGTTCGGTTAATTCTTGTTGTTGCACCTGCACTATGCCTTGTCAGTCCCCCAAACCCAAGAAAACTCTACTAGACGCAAAAACCCCCAAACCTACGAAACTCTCTTCTCTCATGAAAGCAAAGGTATGGCGATACAGGCACCTGGAAGGTTCGTTTACAGTTTCGTTTCTTCTTTCTTCAGATTTCTTAACTAGAAAACCTTCATTATTTCAGGGTTACAGGCGCCTACCAGTTCGTTTCTTCTTTCTTCATCGAAGGCATCTTTATTTCGTTTTTTGGAATTTTAGCACTTCTTTTCATGAGGGTTTGTTTCATTTAGGTTCGTTGTTATTGGTTGTAGTGATGATGATAACAAGGGTGGGTTTATTTCTGTGGGTATTTATTTTTCAAAATTCATTTAAATGCCAAATCTTCTTGTTTTGCTATGCCATAATTGATGTAGGAAGTTGGTTTTCTTTTTTTTTATTCTGAATACTTGGGGAAGTATGAATTCGGTGAGGTTTTGTTCTAGGGTTTTAAATTTCTCGAAAGAGCCTTGTTTACGTGTTTTGATGATCAATTTTCTGGAATAGTCGTTTAGTTTGTTTCTCTTTTGACATTTGGGCAACGCAGAATGTTTTGGTGAATAGATTTTCAAATGAAGTAATTCCACCTTTACGTGTGGTGATGATTTTTCCGGAGTTGGTCCTCTTGACCTTTAATTTCAAGGTTTATGATGCAGGGACGTTTGCCCAAATAATTTCAAGGTTTATTTGGCCCCAACTTGTGCAGGGTCTAAATTATCTAATGGCATCAAAAGCTAGTGTTTATTCCCTTATTACTTTAGATAGCATCAAAGTAGTAAACACAAACAAACTAGGAGTCCTCCATGGTGACCAACCAATACAAGCCAAACAAGTAGCTTCATCATCAGCATAACCTCTACTGAGCTCTGGCAGCTTCTTCAGAAATTATTTAAGGGGGTTGGGGGGTTTAAACTTCACACTTCACAATATAGTTTTGGTGGCATGAGAGGAGTTTTGGGACAGACAGAAAGGAAAGACCTTCCTCCATGAACTTTTAGTCAAGTTTCAAAGTATCAATGAACATCAGTTGATACAGGCTAATATGTATACTATTGATTTTTGGGATGGGCAGCACGATACAGAGGTGAGTGAAATCCCGATATCTTAACGGATTTCACTGTTTCCTTGACTGTCGGTGTATATTGGACTAATGTGTTAATAATGACTGATGCTTTGGACCTTTTACTAGCTAGGTAAATAAACTCTCTGTAGGAGCATTTCTATCTTATTTGGTTTCTAGTAAGAGTGTTCAGAAGCTTTTCTGTATATGAGCAATAGGATGGGTTGATGAGGACCCATAAGAATTTTATAGGACAGGACCCATACTGTTCTAGGACAGTTGGATATCAGTGCATCCATTGATTCATACTGTTACAAGACAGGACCCATAAGAATGTTAATTAGAATACTAAAATTAGGTGTTGAATGTATAGCATTTCATAGAGTCCTGCTTCTCTGTCTCTATGGTGAAATTAGGTGTTGAAATTAGTAGTATTTCAAACTACTAAAATTGCCATTTCTTTAAGAAAAAATATGAAATTAACATGGTGAAAAGTATAGAAATATTGTAAGAATGGGTACATCAATACTTCTGTCTCTATAACCTGTAGTTATTGCAATGTCAAATTGTTCCACAAGAAGCACATGGTAAAGAATCTGTACACTTAAACTACTACAATTGCCATTTCTTTAAGAAAAAAAATATGATGAAAAGTACAAAAAATATTTTAACTATGGCTACATCTTTCTTTTAGGAAGAGTAATGTAAAGGAATGGATGATAACATAGGCAAGGCCAGTAAGAATATCAATTTCCATTGGGGAATGTGCTATTTACACCTGATCAAGCTTCAAGCCTCAAGGTTGAACCTTGAGGCCTTTTCCTTGAAACTCACCTCTAGGTGAACCTCAAGGCATAGGCTTCATATGCATTTTAAAACATTGCAATGCATCCATGATTTGACAGATTTGGACCAATTACTACCTTCACCTCCTGAATTGGCAATTGGAGAAATTACAGGACCATTGGATCAAGAAAAATTACTGAAAAAAAAAAAAAAAAACAGTTTGCAATCAACCTCATTGATGCCTGAGTTGTAAGAATGGTAGGATCCATCTAATGGACGCCAAAAAGGGTTGCGAAATGGGTGGGCGAATTTCAAAAATTTTCCTACATTTTTCCAACTGGGAATCACATTCCCCAAATTTAGAATACAATATTCTAGGATCTTACTTGAACTATAATCGAACCAGATCTGAACCAAAAGCAAAATGGAGGAATATACCTGATCCGGAGAAGTAGTATCTCCCAAAGTTGGTGTTCACGCCCAAAGAAGAAACCAATATCCACTCCTGCTGAAGATGACACAACTGTGGATGGAACGGAACCAGCAGGGTGCGTCCTACACACTGGATCATTCGCAAGAATCCTCTGAAAACTCTGAACACCGAATCTTTTTAGTCTTTCCTGCAAGACTGATGTCAAAAACTGATTTCTAGACTTCCTATTGCTGCAAAGATCCAATCTTGCAAGAGGGAATGGCGGCGACTGGAGGAGAACTCCAGGGATGAAGAGGGTTGAACTGTTTCTCTTCACTCTGAAGTCTGTATGTGATCAAATCTCAATTCGCAGGAGGTATACATTGCATACCAACCCTGATTCGAAATCTGATATATCTCTTAGGGTTTCTCCTCTTTCTTCTTGATTAAGAAACCTCCTAATTGGGAGTTATCCCAATCCAAATCAGTATTTGGATAGGGTATAATCTTAATTCTATCTGCAGATTAAGTTAACTTACTCCTGATCTTATCAGGAGGTTACCAGATTCAAATCTAATTTGAATTTGGTCTCCTATAATGGATAAGGTTAAAGACCCAATCCTTTTACTAACATTAATCTCAGATTCGCCCCATGAATATGTGATCATATTAGCCCAGTTCGAAATAGACTATTGGCCCATTAAATGTTTAGTGTTTAACTAGTTTCCAATCTGCTGCCCAGTTGGGCTTCTTTGTATGGCATGGGACCCAAGCATTGATCTACACACCAGCCACATGGGTTCGGCCCAGCCTTGATTATAAGGCCCAGCCGAATTCACTGAAAAACTCAGTAAACCCCTGAGCCTATCATATGAACCCTATGGGCCCAACACTTACATTAAGTGGTCCCTGGGCTAAACCATCTTATAAAAACCCAAGGACTGTGGGCAGGTGCAAGATTAACCCATCAGGTATTATCCTAAATGGTCTTACACTTAATCTCTCAGTCCATAATGATCAAGCACTGCCCGACAAGAGAGGACCTTTCCCTCGGCTACAAGGAACAGTGTCGCTCTCTACTCACATGGATCCCGGGAATTAAAACCATTTGCAAACATTTAGAAACCGTACATATACAATATATATATATGTATATATATATATTAATTTTGCAAAACAAAATTCCAACGATTGAAATCAACTGCCGACAGTTTGGTTTCCATCAGAGAGAGTGTCTTTCCCGATCATTACCCTTGTTCAACAAATGGGCTGATCCTATCACTATGATCACCCACTCAGATGAATTCTCAAACTATCCCAACATACCCAGGTTTTGATTCCCGCTAAGGATCTCATTGATTGACATATCAAAGACAGCCCGATCCGACACCTAGTGAAGTGTCATAATCGAGTCTAGGGGTCAGGTGTTACTTTCTAGTTTTGCCCATCTGTCTCCAAGGTCCAAGGCAATACTGGAAATCTGGTCAAGTTTAAAGATTCAAATAATCCCATATTGCATGTGCCTTGGGTCTTACCCTGGTGGCCGAGACAGGCCATCCCAACATTTGGTGGCACACCAGTATCAGCCTTGGCAGGATAAATCTCCCAAGACTTATCCAATGGCTGTGAACATTTAAAACTAACACGAGTCTCTATAAGTGTCCAGTTTTAGGGTCTTACACAAAACTATACCAAACAACATGAATCAAACATGCACTTTAATTTATTTCCACTAAATAATAAAAAGTACATCAAATCGGATTGAAGCTAAGGGCATACAAAACTGTCTAACAGTAACTTGATTGTCCATGTAACATGTACTAATCACTAGGTATAAACATAGTGGTAAAATAGTGTGGTATTGATTAACAAAAAAGGAAAAAGAATTAACTACATAGATAGTTGTTGACTTGGTACCTGGTAGTTCCCCAAGAAAAATAACACACATCTTATATCTTTAGATGGCTTGTCATTATATAGGTTGTCATCTAAATGAATCAATTCAACAGCTTCAAGGTTCAACCTACAAGCAATTGTCTTCCAACTACCTAGGAAAGCATGGAGGAGGTAGACCCAACATCTTGTCCAGATAGACCTGAGTCCCATTCAGTCAAACATTGGAATTGAAATGAGTTCATTTTGAGGGGATGTTTTATCTTATCAGATTCTAGTTGACTGAGGGGCCGTTTGATGACAGCTGAAATTTGTTCTTTCAACTTCTGTGAACACTCTTTAGCTGCTCTTTTACCTTCATTAACAGCCCTTAAGGCATCTTCATGGCTCTATCATGGGCCCTGAACCTGGATGGAGTTGGGCTTAAACCTAGACCACGCACTCGGCCACGACACTCTTGGCCCATTACACGAGCATAGACATCCTTGTGTTCTTGTTCAATGCCCTCATTTTGAGTGTCTTTCTCTTGAGACATGCAATTTTACATTTTCTCCTTGAATATTATACAAAACTATTAGTAATTCAAAACAACTTGTTAATTCATACCATTTAATGCATATTTGAATAAGTATACCATTAAAGAACCTGATCTTGGATCTATAGGTGTTCCATCTTTTTTCTTGTGTGTTGCATAGAACACCTCTGCACATGATATATTAACTTCCCTCTATTTATCATTACCATGAAAACAACATGTAATTATTTTAACACATACAAAAATGAATGAATGTAAAGAGTGTAATGAACAAATCAAATTTGTATATTTATCAATTCCCCAAGTACTCTTGCAAACCTTTTTGCTCCTGTTGTATGATTGACTTTTTGTTTGGAGTGGTTAGCTTTGTTGGTTATGGATCTTTCCTATATTAAAATACAACTAATTTACTTTTCACTCATTCAAATTAAAAAAAAATATATTTTAAATATTTAGGATACTTACAGTCCCTTTTTCAGATCTCCAAAAATGTACCAAAATTTTCCATTGGTGTGCATCAACCTGATTTCCAAGCTGCTCAATTGGTAGTGCATCTGCACTATCTGAATCGGGGTCATAATACTTTTTCTTCAAAGTGGACTTCCAATCCCTCCACTTTTTACCCAATGACTTCATATTGTAGTCTTTCATGCCATCACTCACCTTGAATTTTTTCTATAACCAAAATAATAAACCAATCATGTCTGCATAAGAGAAATGTCTAAAAGATAAACCGAAAAAACAATGAATTTAATGTCTTCCTTTGTTTCTATAGGAATTTCTCTCCAATAGTCAATGTTTATGGGCAATTGGTTTGGAGTTCATGCAAGGCTACCCAAAAATCTAAGTCCTTTGCTTTTTCATCATTTGGTTGGTTGTATTCATTGGACCCTACTTCAATTTGTTCCCCTTCAAGCATGTTTCATATATTCATAGTGGGGCCTCTTAACCTACGTGTTGTACAAGAAGGCCCCTCTCCAACATGCCCACTAGAGGACTCCTCATGCCTTCCCAAGTCTGGTGACTGAGTTGGTGATGTAGTATCATCTACATCAGGTGTTGATTTAGTAGTTGGATGAGCCACTGATTGACTTGCATGTGCCCGTGTATCTTCTATATTGGGTGTGTTACTAGTGGTTGGGCGGACCCCTGATTTACTTGCTTGTGGTCGTGTCCCCTTTTCTTTAAGTTTCTTCAGTATGTTCACTTTAACCTGTTACAACATTGTTAGATTGGCATTCATAAATTAAATTTAGACATTCAAAACATAATCACCAAGTTAGGTATTTAGAAGTACAATGAAATAACCTGTAGGTCTTGTCAAGAACCAATCAGAGAAAATCTAATAGATCATCCATTTTGATTGGTAGGTCTTGTCAAGAACTTCTACCTACTAAGCATTGTTATAACTTACTAAGAATTGTTATAATTCTACATGGGGGATTCGTACATTATATTGCAGGTGCTTTAAGTCGTCTATTATATTTGTTTTTAAATTTGGACCTGTTCCTTTACTCCTCTCCTTGAATCATTTATGTTTATTTGCTTACAGGTAATTTCAATCATATGTTTTGGTTCCCTTTTCTTCTCCTCTTCCCCTCCCCCTCTTTCTCTCCTGTTTTCAACTTAAGTGTTGTATTTTATTCCTTTCTTCTGTCTTCAGTGTTCTTGGACAATTTAAATTCTTAGCACCGAGTCCTATGTCACTTTATACTAAATGGTAGAGACTTGGGATGAAGTTAGAGATCCCAAAGAAAAGGCATTTACAGGTCTGTTCACACAGATCTGATTTAAGAAAGCTCTTCAAATTTCGTGCATCAAATAAAAGTTGAATTACATAAAATAGAATAAAAACGTATACGCACATTCCTAAAATTCAGATCTCTTAGATTCTTATTGAATCATATTTCCATATCCCCTATCCGAATTTGATCCAATCTGTTTGCAACTGTACTCCTAAGATATCACATAATACTATCCAATCTGTGGACTTAGGCATGCAAAAATTGTCACTTCCTATTTAGTCTAAAGTACTTATTTTGCAACAAGTTGACATGTATATATATATACTGAGATTAATGAACCAACTAAGAAATCTAAGTCTCTTACTGTTGTAGGTTCCCATCTCAAGTGTTGTACAACTCCAACCCAGAAGAACCAAGTTTTATTTATTTATTTCTGATAGGTAGGTTAGAATCTTATATTATTGAATGACTCTCATACCCATCTTGGTAGGGATGACAATTTTCCCCATCCTTTCCAAGTACCTAGCCTCCCCCGACCCGACAAGGATGGGGATGTGTGCGTATTAAACATATAATATTATCTCTTATTTATATTATATATCAAAATCTGTTTAAAATATTGTTTATATTTTAATTTTATCCTTTATTTTAAATAAAGGGTGGGGAACTCGTCTCTATTGGGGATCGGGGATGGAGGCTAAAGTTTTTCCTTGATGGGGATTAATTTAAAAGTCAAAGTCAGGGTCAGGGATGGGGAATATGATCCTGCCCCATTGTCATTCCTACATATTGGATTTTATTTTTTGTTTTGTTTTGTTTGTTTTTTTTTTCTGAGAAAAGTTAAGTTTCATTAAGAGCGAGGGGTGGGGGAGGGCATGTACATAAGAGGATGTACAAAACGGCTAAGAAGAGCCAGAAACAGAAATTGCAATGGCAAAGTGTTAGCACCATGTACATAAGAGGATGTACAAAACGGCTAAGAAGAGCCAGAAACAGAAATTGCAATGGCAAAGTGTTAGCACCATATACAAAAAACCTTATCCACCCCTGATTTAGCTAAAGAATCAGCCATAACATTTGAATCCCTTGGGACCCATCTGAAGGAGCAAGAAAGATACGCTGAAAGATCTCAGATTTCATTTAGCAAATGTGCTAATCTCCAAGGCCCCACCTGATTTGAGGCCCAACCAATTGCAACTCTAGAATGGGGATGATTTGGATGGATTTAGCCACCCTTAACCACAAAAGGCCACCAATCTATGCCAAACATTGAGATCAGAAATACTCCTGCAGCTACTATCAAATTTCATGATAAACTTGCAATTTGGCCTAGGAATTGGCTTTGGATGGGGCTGAGGGTCTAACCTAAATGATTGAAGGATGTTAAAAAAAATTCTTATCCATATCCCCGCTGGAGATGCTCAGATCTCCCTCTAAACTGTTTACAGGTGAGCATCCAAGAATTAAATAGACTCAGTGCTCTTTTCCTAACCCTTCCCATGAGGTAGCTTTGTCAAATATCCTTCTGTTGCATTCCTCCCATAAGAACCAATAACAGCATGAGCAATAGCTCTTCAGTAGGGCTAATCAGCTATATTATTAGAGGAATGCAGTGGAAGCCACAGTCATGGATCATGTCAAAAAAAAAAAAAAAAAAAACAAAAAACGCCATAGACTACAAGCTGCCATGTGATTAATGAGAAGATAGCCAATAGACTCTCCATCATCCTTCATACACGTCACACAAACATATGGTGACATGCTAACTGATCAGTTCTTTTCCTTTGAATCATGTCACAAATATTGATGCAAGCACAAACAACTTCCCACATGAAGAACAAGACTTTATTAGGGACAGACGAGAGCCAAAGCCTTCTTGTCAGGAGGGAGGAGGTAGAGAAGCCAGCTGTGAGATGGTGGAAAAGGTACAATTGGGAGTAGGGGACTAGATTCTTCAATGAGAAAGGAAAACTTCATTTAAAGACATCAAGAGAGAAGAAATCTCTTGGGCTTCAGAGTCAGAAAGGGCTTTCTGGAAATTAAAGTTAAAAAGGAAAATCCCTGATTCCCTCTAGACATCAATAAGGAGGCCAAGGCATCTCTATTCAGACTCCAGATCTGCTGTTCACACGGCTGTGTATCAAGGGCTGCGTAATCAATCATGAGTGAACATGTCAGTGTTCCTTGTGGGCCCCATGTGTAGGGAACACTGGCATGTTTACTCAGGATTGATTACGTAGCCCTGTTATACACACTGTGCAAACAGCAGTTTCTGATGCCTCTATTCAAGATAGGGTGGATGGAAAAAGGCTGAGAACCCCACCAAAGATCAGTCCAAATTTTGATGAAATTTCCATCACCCAAGCTGAACCTCAGAAAGGGAAAAGAAAGAGAAAGTTTGAACAATACATATCCAAGCGTGAGACGCAGAGACTCTATTCTGCACCAGATTGATTCTCAACTATTTCTATTCCCACTTAGTCTTTTTGATGAATGTAGTTTCATACTTTCATTTTTGGATAAAGTCTTCCTTGATGCCGATTGGATGGGCTTAATGACATCAGTAGTATCTCAGGCACAAAGCACCTCCAAATTGTTGTCCAAGGGAGCCTAATTTGATTCTAGACCAAAGACTAAAGAAATCCTTATCTATATACCAAGATTAAGACCCTACAACCAGCCTGCTTAGCATAAATAGAAAAGAACAATAGCTGGAAAAACATTCCTTAAGTATGTTATATTTTTTCTTTTTATCATTATTGTGTCAATGGCCACGACAAAGTGAGCATAATAGTCAATGGCTAGATGTTCGGCTGGTTCTCATTGTTCACTGCCTCTGATTATGAAAACTATTAAAAGAAGGGTTAGAACGTTACCTTCTCTTCTCTTGCTCGAACGAACAGAGGTCGGTGCTTGCTTGGATAGCGCCCAAAAATTTCCCTGTTCTCAAGCACAAAGGGAAACCCTAGCTCGAACGAACAGAGGTCGGTGCTTGCTTGGATAGCGCCCAAAAATTTCCCTGTTCTCAAGCACAAAGGGAAACCCTAGCTCGAACGAACAGAGGTCGCCCAGAACATTACCTTCTCTTCTCTTGCTTGAACGAATAGAGGTCGCCTAGAAAATCACACAACCCTATCTCTAAATTGCCTAGAAAATCACATAACCCTATCTCTAAATTGCCCAGAAAATCGCACAACCCTAGCTCTAAATCACCTCGCACAACCCTAGATTTTCTTCCCAACTTTCTTGCTCGTGAAGAATAACTTGTCTTCTTCAAAATTTCTCTGCAAGGTTCTTCGCTGGAAATTTGCGCGGGAGAAGAGTTTCTCCACATCGGTCCGTTGTAATGTTAGACTGGTTTAATTCCGGTTCATAATTAAGTCCGTCGGGTTAGGCCATTTTTCTTGTAGTGCTCCTTTTTCGGAATCAAAACTAAGTTTGTGTCATTCACCTCTTTGATGATTTCTGGAATTTGGAAAGCATTGTGAATAGAAGCCACCAGATCATTACTTGTTATCTCCCAACTGCTTTGAAAGAAGAGAACATTAGTGCCATTCGGGCTAGGAGCTGTTACAAAGCATGTGATTCATTTCTTCAGTAATTTGATTGAGAATGAGAGAAGCATCAAATTGAGGATTTGAAGAAGTGAATAAGTCCACAAAGGAATCCCTAACCACTTTCAATGACTGTACTATTTGAGCTCCAATTTCTATATTGATCTTTGAGCCAATGTATACCATTCCTCCTGTGCTTGTTAGAGGCTGAGATGTGAAAATAATTAATATTTTTGCCGCTCTCTTTAAGTCAATCCACATGAGCCCTTTGTTTATGTAAGTACCAGACCTTTTTTTTTTTCTTTTCTTTTTATTTCTGACCCCACTGGGCCCCACTCCCTTTCCTCTTCCCCCCTTTTTTTCACCTCTCCCTCTTCTTTCCTTTTCTCTTCCCCTCCTCCATCGACACTTCTCTTCACCCATATTTCCGTCCAAATCTCCCTCCCCGATTCCGCTCCACCATCTTCTCCTCTTTCCCACAAATTTCCTTCCTTCCATTCTAGTTTGCCCTTCTCTTCCTCTCCTCCCATGCCCCCCCCCCCCTCTTTCCATTTCAAAAGGAAGCCCTAATCTCTTCCTCCCAAAAAGCTTTTAAACCCCAAAAGGGTGGCGCCTTGCAGAACACAGAATGCAGCATTGTCTAAGGAACACTTCATCCTCTCAGCATCAAGTTCCGTTTAAATTCTTGCAATCATTCCCTTTCTCTTTCACTTCATTGGGGTAACTACTGTCTCAACCACCCACTCGACTTCACAACAGGGCTGCAATCAGTCCACCATTGATTCAACATATCAGAGCACAAACACGAATCAGGCATGAATAGTGATGGAATGCAATCCGGCCGGTCTTAGTTGTCAACGATTTCGCCTCTGATTGGAGCGACGGGGAGCCTGAAACGGAGAAGATGAGGGAATTCCGGGGGGAACCGGTGAGATAACTCCGAAGCTCAAGTTAGTATTTTCTCAAATGCAAAGTAAAGACCAGATGGTGCAAAGTTCACATACCTTGTTGTTGGGGGTAGGGGGCCTTTTATAACCACTTCGCGTACTCATTCTGAAGCCCCTGTCAAGTCGGTATGATTACCTTTGTTTATGTCAGTTCGGGTGTCGTCCTTTCTACTGGGACAGAACCGCCATTGCTCCTTGTCGGAGCCATCTCTGTAACTGGAGATGGCGGTGTCAGGTGGCGGTGGCAGGTGACCGTTTGGAGTGCGGCTACCAAGCGTCAAATCCCAAGTCAGTCAAGTGCGCCGCCCTACGTACGAACTTCCTCGGTGTCAGCCCTGGTACGGTTTGTTCGGTTTGGCGTCCTGGAGGCGGTGCTGGAGTGGTGAGCGAGGTGAAGTCTTGAGTTCGGAGGTATGTCCTGTACTGCCAGTGCATACTAGATTGGTGAGGTGAGTCCCGAACTGCTATAAGGCAGGCCAGTTCGGCGAGGTGTGTCCCGAACTGCTAAAAGGCGGGCCAGTTCGGTGAGAAGTGAGCTGCAGGCGGGCCAGTTCGGCGAGGTGTGTCCCGAACTGCTATATGGCGGGACAGTTCGGGGTACTGTCTGAGTGGCTTGGGGCCGAAGGGAGAGTTCGAGCTCCCAGTAGGGAGTTCGGACTGCTGGTTTCTCCCCTTGGTGCGCGCGCCTTAGGCGTGCTTTTCTGCCGAGCTGTTGCCTTTGCCACGTGTTACATAACTATGAGGTCGGGCCAAATCTTCCTTCATCAATTGCCCCCCACTCCTTGCGCCAAGGGTCTTGCCCTGGCGCGGGGAGTTCGCGAGGTGGTAGGTGGATTTGTCCCGTTCTTCGAATCTTGATAGCGCGAGGTACTTTGTCAGGGTTCTTCGGTTTTCTAGAGTGTCCAAAAAGGCGGGAGACGTGCCTACCTGCTTACAAATGTTGACAGACGTGGCAGCGCGCATTTATTTTAAATTTCAAAAAATCGCGTCACTGGGAACGTGACAGCGAGTCTTTTGATTTTGAAAAAAGCGCGCCACTGCCATTTTGAAGAGACGCGCGCTAGCAGTTGTCAGTTGCAGAAAGACGTGTGCGGCGCGTTGTCAGTTTCAGAAAGATGTGCACCGGCGCATCGTCGGTTTCAGAAAGACGTGTGCTGACGTTTCGTCCATTTCAGAGAGATGTGTGCCAATCATGTCTTGGTCTCAAGGGACGTGCGGTCAACGCAAATGCGGGCCGTTGGATTGACTTTGATCTACACTGTTGGTTCTTGGTTACTATAGCTATAAATAGTTGGGGACCCTAGTCGATTTGTTACTTCTGCGGTTTGCTTCTTGAGCTTGCGTCCAATTTTTCAGCTCGCGCCCAGGCCTTTCAGTTCGCGTCTAGGCTTGTTATTTTGCCTCCAATGTCTTCTTGCTTGTTTCAGCTTCCGGAGCCTTCGAAACATATTTTCGGGTGAGTACTTTCTTGAATCCACCTTTTATCCTCGATGTCTAGCTTGGATAGCTTAGATGATTCTTTGAGTAGGTCTGATGTAGGTTCTACGAATCGAGTCTCATCCCCCGATGGCCTTAGTGATCTTGAGGTAGAACTTGAGGACGAGTTTGAACCCGTAGGCCGAGCCGCTTTGGGCAATTTGGCATCTACCTCTCGTCGAGGTCGGATGCTAGATAGGTTTGGTCATTCGACCATGACGCCCGAGGAGCTCCAATCTCTTATTATTACTTACAATTTGCCCGGTGGGTACGCCTATTTCATTCCTTTGAGTAGCTTTCCTTGGGAACACGGTCCTGATGAGATCGTGATATTTCGGGAGCAGCTCGCTGCGGGGCTGCGATTGCCTTTCCACCCCCTTCTCGTCGAGGTCATAAACCACTTCGGCGTTACCATTGGCCAGCTTCATTCGAACTCTATTCGGAACTTGGTGGGGACAGCCTCCCTTTTTTGCGAACAGGGCTTCCCTTTAGACTTGGAGATATTCTCCTCTATTTTAATGCTCAAGAAACAAGCGGGTTCTCTTCCCGGGGGAAGACGGGCGTATTACCTGTCTCCTCACCCAGTTTTAAGCTTCTGCACGAACTTCCCAACAAGGTCTCGGCGTGGAAGCAGGACTACTTCGGGGTGCGAAATGCACAAGGGTGGCCTTTTTCAGACTGGGTGGGGGGAGGTCGCTCCTGATTCTGGTGTCACTCTCGATAAGGAGACTATGAAGGGCCTCCGGCAATGGGCATGACAATGGTTAAAATGCCATCAGTACTTAACGGAGGCCAAGCTTATTGCGGCCAGCCTGAGTTCGAGTAGGTTTCTTGCTCAGAGGTTTCTTGTTTGCTTTGTTCCTTTGTTTTTTCTGATGCCAAACTCTTTTTTGCAGGTGTGATGGACTCAGAGAGGGCTCATGGGGGGCGCCTGTTCCAAGGCATGAAGAGGAGGAACCGGGTCGCCAAGCGAACTCGTATCGAGCTGCCCCTGGATGAGGAGCCTCAAGTTCCAGGCCACACGCTGGAGGATCTGCCCAGGGAGCCCGAGGTGGCTCCTCCGATGCATGAAGCGGCAGGGGCCCCTTACGCCGAGACCACTCACACGGGTACTCCCGCCTACTCTAGTGCTCCTGCTTACTCTGGGTCCGCTCATATGCGGGCTATGCCCTCGGGCTTGGGAGTTCAAGGGGAGTTCAAGAGCGTGTTGTCGTCGAACTACGCTCTTCAGAAGAGTAGGGAGGCTACTTTCCCCGAGGAGATAGCGGCGTGGACTGATCTTCCCTTGAATCAAGTCACCTGTCGTGCCGTAACTCATGCTATGGTGGTAAGTTAGATTTCGTCTGCCTTCGTTTTCTATCCTTCTTGCTGTTGTCGCTCACTTGTTTCTTTTGGTAGGTGAACTCTTCTATTCACGCCTTAGCGGTCCAGGTGGAGAGGAGCTTATGACAGGCGCGAGTTGCTGAGGCGGCCGCTCATGCTACCGAAGAGGCTTTTCGTGCCGCCAAGGCGAATACCCGAGCTGCTGAGGCAGCCGCTCATGCTGCCGAAGAGGCTGCTCGCGTTGCTATGGCCAAGTAGGCGATGTCTCAGTGGGATGCCGAGGCCATGGGGGTAGTCGTGAAGCATATGGCAGGCCTGAGGTTGGACCTGCAGCATCAGGTCGAATATCTTCAGGAGGACATCAGGGAGAAAATGCAGATCTTTTCCCAAGGTATCAAAGATGCCAAGAAGAAGGCCGTTGAGGACTACATCGCCTCGCCGCGTTTTGACAACCTGATGGTGGATTCTTACAGAAGGGGATTCAAACTGAGCCGGTGGATGATTCGGAATACGTACCCCAACCTCGATATTAGTGTCATATCCACTTCGCGTATAACTCAGGAGATGGTCAACGCTACTGATGGCGAGCCAGATTCCGAGGGCGAGGCAGGGCCTTCGGGTGTCGTTGAAGTGCCTTCTGATGGGGAAGAAGTAGCTTCGGGCTTGTAAATTTTTTTTTTGTACTCTTCCTTCTCTTGCAATGAAATAGACAATCTTTTTGGTTAAGTGTTGTTCTTTTTTTCGAAATGATAATTTGCCGAACTGATAATATGCCCAATCTGTTTCTTGCCCGGGTTATTGCACTCGCGCGACCTATTTCGGTGTTTAGTACTTAGTCTTTGCTTCGCTTTAGTCTTGACTGATATTTTGCCGAACTGATAGTATGCTCGACTTTTCTTTGCTTGCCTGTGCCGAGGTTCCTCTTGTTAGCTCGGCATCCTGGCCCTTAGACTCTCGTAGAGATTTCGTCCACTTCGCTTGGCGGTCTATAGGTAGTATCACCTTAAGTTAATGATATTCCACGCTCGGGGTACTTGTTTGCCTTCTAAGGTTTCGAGCTCGTATGCCCCCCCGAGCGCTCTCTTTACTTTATAGGGTCCTTCCCAATTTGGTCCAAGTTTGCCCACGCCGGGTTCGGGCACCATAATCTTACGGAGAACCAGGTTGTCGACTCCGAAGCTCCGCTTCTTTACTCTGGAATTGTAGTACCGAGCTACCCGCTGCTGATAGGCCGCTGTCCGGATGTGCGCAAGGTCTCTTACCTCGTCCAGTAGGTCGAGGTTGGTGCGTAACTCGTCTCCGTTCGTCTGATCGTCATATGTTTCTAGTCGCAGTGTAGGTACTTCGATTTCCGCTGGGATTACCGCTTCAGTGCCGTAGGTGAGGTTGAAGGGGGTCTCTCCTGTGGTGGTTTTTTCTGTAGTTCAGTGAGGCCATAAAACACTTGGTAGCTCTTCCGCCCACAACCCTTTAGCTCGGTCTAGACGTGCTTTTAGTCTGCACAAGAAGGCTTTGTTCATTACTTCTGTCTGATCGTTTGCCTGCGGGTGCATGACTGATGTAAAGTTCTGCCGAATTCCCATACTCTGGCACCATTCTTGGAACTTGATATCCTCGAACTGCTTGCCGTTGTCGGAGATCAATACCCGAGGTAATCCGAAGCAACATACTATGTTCTTCCAAAAGAAGTTCTGTATATTTCGGGTTGTAACTGTTGTCAGAGGTATGACTTCTATCCACTTTGTGAAGTAATCTACTGCCACCACTAGAAACTTTCTCCCACCTGTTGCTGGCGGAAATGGCCCCAGGAGGTCGATGCCCCATTGTGCAAAGGGCCATGGGCTGGCGAGGTATTTGAGGTCGAAAGCAGGCTGATGGTGGATATTGGCGTGCTTTTGACACTTGCCGCATTTTCTAACGAGCTCGACGGCTTCTGCCTTCATCATTGGCCAGTAGTATCCTTGTCGAAGTGCTTTTTGGGCGAGTGCTCTGCCCCCCAGGTGTCCGCTGCACAGACCTTCATGAGTGTCGCGGAGTACAAGCTTGGCTTCGGCAGGTCGCAGGCAACGCAAGTAGGGGAGCATGTAGGACCGTCGGACAACCGTTCGTCAATTATGACGTATTTGGCTGCCTGACACTACACCCTTTTGGCCGCATTGCGGTCTACAGGGAGGGTTCCATCTAGCAAGAAGCTCGCGAGTGGGTCAATCCAGCTCGGCTCTGCTTCAAGGACGGGAGCGACCTCCTCTGCCCCACCGAGAATACTAGGTCGAGGTAAGTCCTCTATGTACACGGTTCTCATGTTGTTGTGAGTTGTGCTGGCTAACCGGGACAGAGCGTCGGCCTCAGTGTTCTTTGACCTCGGGATTTGCCTGATGAAGTGTGAGTGGAAGTTGAGCAGGGCCTCTTTTACTTTCGCTAAGTATGCGATCATGGAGAGCTCGCGTGCTTCGTACTCGCCCGTAACCTGGTTGACCACGAGCTGGGAATCATTGCAGATGACTATGTGCTTTGCTCTTACCTTTTGTGCTAGGTTCAGCCCGGCTATCAGTGCTTTGTATTCTGCCTCATTGTTGGATGCCGCGAACTCAAAGTGTAGTGCGTATTCCAATTTTGTGCCACCCAGGCCGCATAAGACTATTCCAACCCTGCTGCCCTACTGGTTCGAGGAACCATCTACGTGAAGGATCCAGAGCTCCTCATCCCAGTTCGCGCTTGGCCTGACCAGGAGAGATGCCACACTGGCTGCTACTTCACGGGGTTCATACACTATTGGCTTGGGAGCTCCGGGTTCACCTGAACTGGGGATCTCGGGCTCAACCTGCTCATGGGCTTCGAGGCTGAATGTGCACTCGGCGATAAAATCTGCTAAGGCTTGGGCCTTAATGGCGGTCCGGGGTTTGTACTGGAGATCGTACTCGTTGAGTTCAATGGCCCACTTCGTCAGCCGACCGGAAACCTCGGGCTTGAGCAAGACTTGTCTCAGAAGTTTGATAGTTAAGACGACGACGGGGTGAGCTTGGAAGTACAAGCGGAGTTTTTGAGCTAAAATCACCAGTGCGTATGCTATTTTTTCTATCTGCAGGTATTTTGTCTTTGCTCCCTGCAGAATTTTACTAACGTAATAGATGGGCCGCTGGACCCGATCTACTTCCTTTATTAGTACCGAACTGGCCACCTCGTCTCTCGCTGAGAGATACAGTTCTAAGACCTTGCCCTCCTCGGGTCTGGCTAAGGTTGGCACAATGACGAGGTAGGTTTTTAGCTCGTCGAACGCGAGTTGGAAATCTCGGGTCCATTCGAACCCTTTGCCTTTGATTGCTTTAAAGAAAGGCAGGCAACGGTCTGCTGATTTGGACATGAAGCGGCTCAGAGCGGCTATGCGGCCATTTAGCCTCTGAACCTCTTTTACTTTTCGGGGTGGTCTCATATCAATGATGGTCTTTATTTTGTCCGTGTTGGCCTCAATACCGCCCCGGTTGACAATGTACCCTAGGAACTTACCCGAGGTGACACCGAAGACACACTTGTTTGGGTTCAGTCTCATTCTATATTGACACAGAATTTGGAAGACAGAATTTAAGTCTTTTATTAGTTCTTGTGAGAATTGTGTTTTGATGACCATGTCGTCTACATAACATTCTATTTTCGTGCCAATTAAGGGCCGAAAAAGTTTATTTACAAGTCTTTGGAAGGTCGCCCCAGCATTGTTTAATCCGAAGGGCATGACCTTGTAACAGTACAGGTCGAACTCGGTTATGAAGCTGGTTTTTTCCTCGTCGGACTGGTCCATCTTGATTTGGTTGTAGCCCGAGTAGGCGTCCAGGAAGCTTAGCAGCTCATGTCCCGAGGTTGCGTCCACTAGGCGGTCAATTCGGGGCAGGGGGAAGCAGTCTTTTGGGCAATGTCGGTTCAGGTCGGTGTAGTTGACGCACATGCACCACTTGCCGTTCGCTTTTTTCACCAGCACTGGGTTGGCTACCCAGCTTGGGTAATGAACTTCCCTTATGAAGTCCGTTGCGAGGAGCTTTTCGACTTCTTCGTCGAGTACCCTACAGCGCTCCGGGGCTAAGTTGTGTTTCTTCTGTCTAATGGGTTTGACTACAGGGTCAGTGTTGAGTTTGTGAGTTATAAGGCCAGGGTCAATACCGAGCATATCCACCGCGGACCATGCAAAAATATCTAAATTTTGAAGTAAGAAACTCACCAGTTCAGTTCGTAGAGGCTCCTTGACGGAAGCACCGATCTGTAGCATTCGCGCCGGATCTGTAGCCAAGGTCGGGACCGCAACTGTTTCCTCAGTGGGCGAAGCTCATTCCTCGCCTTGCTCCGCAGGCCGCTCCAGTTCGAGGTCGTCGGCTGCCTTGGTTTTTCCCTTTAGGGCGGCAACATAGCATTTGTGGGACTCAAGCT
Organism: Nelumbo lutea; assembly: GCF_056320005.1. Lineage (NCBI taxonomy): Eukaryota > Viridiplantae > Streptophyta > Magnoliopsida > Proteales > Nelumbonaceae > Nelumbo > Nelumbo lutea. The sequence continues at coordinate 63,979,177 of NC_142686.1, read as the reverse complement.
GGTCGCCCCGCGCTACCCCCACGCCGAAGTTCGTGGGGAACTTCATTGCCAAATAGTAGGTGGAGACCACTGCCCGTAGAATATGCATAATTGGCCGCCCTATTATGGTGTTGTATGGGGAGGGGGTCACGACCACCAGGAAGTCGTGGTTGAGTCTTACCGCGCACGGCCATGTGCCGATTTCCACAGGTACTGTTATCTTCCCTAGGGGCCTGACTTCCTCTTCGCTGAAGCCCACCAGAGGAGTGTGCGTGGGCTTCAACTTGCTTCTCTGCAACTGTAATTGGTCGAATGCCGATTTGAAGAGGATGTCCACCGAACTGCCTGAGTCTACGAGTATGCGCCAGACTTTGAAGTCGCTGATTCTTAGTTTTATGACGAGCGCATCGTCGTGGGGATAGTGAACACCTCACGTGTCTTCTGTGGAAAAGATCGGTTCTTCCGTCTTCGACCTCTTTGGAGGGTTCTGCTCCTCTCGGGCCGCCTCGCGAACTGACGTCTGTGCTACTGCCGAAGTGCAACCTGCTACCACCGAATCACCCACTATCACGTGGATGGTTCCCTGAACTGGCCTCTCTTCTGGGGGAGGTCGCTGCAAGGCGTCAGCCGGTTTGCCGCTTGACTCGGGGGCATCCTTTCCGTGTTCCCCTTGCCGACCCGCTTTATTATTATTGTCATTATGTACAAAATTTATCAAGTATCCGCGACGGATGAGTCCCTCTATCTCGTCCCAGAGATTATTTCATTGTTCGGTACTATGACCGTGATCTTTATGAAAACTACAGTATAGATTTTTATTTCTCTCGTTTGGATTACTCTTTAGGCGAGGTGGCCACTTTATGTAGGGGGCGTCCTTGATCGTCATCAAGATCTCGGTCCGCCTTGTGTTCAACGGCGTGTAATCCGTCCGAACTACTAGGGGAGCTCGGGACGGCTGGCTTGGCTTCGCCTCTCGGGCCTGGCTTCTTTTGTTGCCTAGGTTGGAGGGCTCGCCTTCTCTTTTTCTTTTTTCAACCCCGCCTTCGGTTCTTTGGTTGATTTCTTCCTTTGTTCTCATGAATTTGTTCGCGAGCTTGAGGAAGTCGGCCACGGTTGCTGGTTGGCTGGCCACCATGTGCCATTTGAATTCTTTGTGCGTTACCCCTCTTTTGGCTGCTGCGAGCTGTACCGCGGGGTCTAACCATGGTATCTGCAATCATGCTTCATTGAACTGCTTGATGTAGCTCCGGATGGGTTCTCCTTCCCTTTGGATTACCCCGAAGATATTTTCCTCGGTTCTGGGGCACTGTTTGCTGGTAACAAAATGTGCGGTGAAGATCTGCCCGAACTGGGCCCAGCTTCTTATTGACCCGGGAGCTAGGTTCCGGTACCAGGTGCGGGCCACCCCCTGAAGGTGGTGGTGAAGGCCACACACATGCATGACTCACTGGCCCTAGCGAGGTGCATTTGTGATTGGAACGCGTCGACGTGGTCGTTGGGGTCAAATGACCCATCATACTTGTCTAGAGATGGGAGTTTGAAGTCTCTGGGCATGGGGATTGCCAGAAGTTTTGATGAAAGGGGGGAAGGAACTGAGAGAATTGGGACAGTTTTTACCTCGTCCGAGCTCGTCTCTTCCTTGCCTCTGAGCTCGGGTAGGACACGGGTAGCAGTTCGGCGACTTCACCGGCGCCTTCTTTGGGCGGGCCTGGTGTTGGTGCTGCTGGGCCCGGAATGTTGGCTTGTTGCTAGGGTGCTGAACCGGTTCTCCGTGAGTGGGAACTCGGGCTTGGAGCGCCGAGGTGACTTTGTGGGCGAGGTTCCTGACCCACCTGCGGGCTGCGAGGCGGGGGTGATTTTTCTTTGCTTTCGACCTAGGGATGAGGCCTGTCTATTAGGGGGGTTCTGGGGTTGGGAAGCTTCTCCTCGGTGAGGTTGTCCACCTTGAGGGGAGGCCTTAACCGGCTTTGAAACAGGGTGCCGGAGGGGAGTAGTGACTGGTTTAGGGGTAGCTGAGGGAACTGCTACTGATAATGGTGTTGAGAGAGGTGGTGCAGTACTTGGTGTTGTTGGAGTTGGTGCTGCTGGAATTGTTGCATTTGGGCTTGCATTGCCCGCATGCACTGCATTAGGTCGTCCAGCTGGTTCTGGTGTGTTGCCAGTGGAACAACAGTTGGTTCAGCGAAGTTTGTTTCAATAGGGAGTGGAAGAGGGGTGTTCAACAAAGGAGGGTTTAGGGGCGCCACTGCTTGTGGCACATTCAAACTAGGGATCCCATCCACTGAAAGAGGGATGGTGAACTGTCCAATGCACACCACGGGAACTTGGAGTTGCTCTCCAGTGGTGGCCGTTTCTGTTCCATGTCTGACACTGTTGGAGGCGGCTATGGGTGTTGGAGTTTTTGAAAGAAGGGTAGGTAAGAGAGGTAAGAGAGATTTAGAGGGAGGCTTTTAGAAGTAATCCCACAGACGGCGCCAATTGATGGAGCACAATTCGGTCGGTCTTAGCTGTCAACGATTTCGCTTCTGACTGGAACGACGGGGAGCTTGAAACGGAGAAGATGAGGGAACTCCGGGGGGAACCCGGTGAGACAACTCCGAAGCTCAAGTTAGTATTCTCTCAAAGGCAAAGTAAAGACCAGATGGCGCAAAGTTCACATACCTTGTTGTTGGGGGTAGGGGGCCTTTTATAACCACTTTGCGTACTCACTCCGAAGCCCCTGTCAGGTCGGGTATGATTATCTTTGTTTCTGTCAGTTCGGGTGTCATCCTTTCTGCTGGGACAGAACTGCCACTGCTCCTTGTCGGAGCCGTCTCTGTAACTGGAGATGGCAGTGTTAGGTGGCGGTGGCAGGTGACCGTTTGGAGTGCGGCCGCCAAGCATCAGATCCCAAGTCAGTCAGGTGCGCCGCCCCTACATACGAACTTTCTCAGTGTCAGGCTTGGTACAGTTTGTTCGGTTTGGCGTCTTGGAGGCGGTGCTGGAGTGGTGAGCGAGGTGAAGTCTTGGGTTTGGAGGTATGTCCTGTATTGCCAATGCAGACTAGATCGTTGAGGTGAGTCCCGAACTGCTATAAGGCAGGCCAATTCGGCGAGGTGTGTCCCGAACTGCTAAAAGGCGGGCCAGTTCGGTGAGGTGTGAGCTGCAGGCGGGCCAGTTCGGCGAGGTGTGTCCCGAACTGCTATATGGCAGGACAGTTCGGGGTACTGTCTGAGTGGCTTGGGGCTGAAGGGAGAGTTCGGGCTCCTAGTAGGGAATTCGGGCCGCTGGTTGGGGAGTTCGGTCCGCTGGTTTCTCCCCTTGGTGTGCACGCCTTAGGCATGTTTTTCTGTCGAGCTGTTGCCTTTACCATGTGTAACTATGAGGTCGGGCCAAATCTTCCTTCATCAAATAGGCTGATGAAACAAACCTCTATTCGCTCCATTTGATCTCGTAGAGGAAAGCTTCATCCAATTGCATGTTCCGTCATCACCGTATTTGCAAAGGGAGAAGAAGAAACCCAATGTTATCTGAACAGGAAAGTACTAAACTCCCCGTCTATTGTGATTTTCTTTCATGATCTATTTTGTTTAGTAGAATGATTTGATTAGTTTACCATTGAAACATTTGAGAAACACACATGTCTGATTTGTTCCTTCCTTCATATTAGCAGAATCAAACCCGAATCGTTAAAATCTCTTTTGTCTAAATTATCTATTTAACTTTATTTGATAAACTGCCATTCATTAATAATTCAATATTAGCATATAATATTTCCTGTACAAATCACCTCAATCTTACCTCATTCTATCATTTCTTGATAATTGTAGCAGCTGTACCAATCCAATATCAACATTCATGATCAGTCTATAAGCCTTATTTGCATTCTTTTTAACTCGTACTGCTTACTTAAACTCTTGTACTATTTGATTTCCTCCTCAAGCACTTCAGTTATTATCATCATTGCTCATATTCTTCTTGCTGTTAACTTTTACCACTGAACCATTGTCTTGCTGGAACTATTCTTTATTGCACTAAACCATTATATTTTACTCATAGCTTGCCCCTAGTTTCATTCTTGTTTGTGACATGTATTTCTATTGTGTTGGTGTTCTGGGCATCTTCGGTCTGTACCCCATTCCATTATTATTCATTCGCTCATTTTGCATTTAAGCTAATTTCAGTTTCCAATACAACTCTAGCCTTAGTAAACCATCAAGTTCCTTTCTGATGAGAGTTTCCTCTATGACATTGTTTTGACAGGCGTTTAATTTCTTCTCAAGTTCCACAATTTTACTCCTGAAATTGCCATGTTCCTCTTTATCCTAGTGGTTCAGATGCTGCTTGCAATTGATGTATTTATCTCTAAAAGAACCTACTGAACTTGTCTTTGTAGTTATCAATTTTTGTCCAAATGGCTTCGAATCGATCGGATATGTTTTCGTCAATATCTGTTTTTTGCTTGAAGATAATGTGCAATTGGACGATGGTCACATCTACCTACCACTAGGATAAAGACATTCCAGATCAAGGAGTCACATTCTTTCGTCATTTGATGGAAAAGATGGATTTGATGCTTATCGACTTTCCTTACAGTTTGCTCTTTTTCAGAATTTTTAATAGCATTTAAGCCTATACATACATACATACATATACATAGACCTGCTTATGGGCTGGGCCGGGCCGGGCATGGACCGGGCTTTCACTCTGGATTAACAGAATTTTTTAAGGCCCGAGCCCGGGCTCAGTCCGACCATCGGGCCTATAACTTGGGCCTGAGCCCGACCCTCATAAAAAGCCTGAAGCCCGGACCTAGGCCCGAGCCTGAAATTTAGCCCATACTGTTACTACTGCTGAAGCAGCTGAATAGAGAGAGAGAGAGAGAGAGAGAGAGAGAGAGAGAGAAATTATAAAGAAAAGAATAAAAAATGTATATATTAAATTATAAATATATATTTTAATAAATATTATATTATTTATATATTTTATATAGTATATAAAATACATATTATATATTTTATAAAATATATAATACGGGTTGGGCTTTTTTGACAAATCCTGAGCCCGGCCTGAAACACAGTCGGTCTTATTGTGTTAGGCCTGAGGTCAGGCCCACGGGTCTAATTACATGACCAAACCTGACCGGGATGCAGGTCGGGCTGGGCCGGGCCATCGGGCTACCCGACCCATGAATAGGTTTACATATACATAATCTATACCATATAACTAAGTGCTTAAACTAATCATAATGCTTAATGGATTCTTTTTAACAAATAATTGAAATAATAATATAACATGTTAGTAATAAGAATTGTTACTATTACTTATGAGGCTCTCGATTACTATTAATTAATAATAATTAATGTTCTCATTTGATTTAGTATTTTGTTCTACTAATAAATTTCGTTAATAAGAATTGTTAGCAGTAAATAGGCTGATTAACCTAATTATTAGGCTAATTAATTAATTAATTTACTTTGTTCTACTTTTTTTCTATTAATTTTCTATTATTCCTAATTAACAATAATTGTTATATTTTGTATTCTTATTATTATTATGTTTTTGAAAATGCTTTGTATTCTTATTTGATTTATTAATCTTCCTTTTCTATTTATAATTTTTATTAACAGAAAATGTCAGCAACAAAATTAATGGTAAATTAGTTACGACCGCGGAAACGATGTTCTCCGTGAGCTCTGAAATTACACGATCGGCACCCTGAACTTTTGCAACCAAATGGTCCAAATCAGCGAAACGTAATCATTGAAGTCGCGAGAAAAATCTGGAACTTCTTCAGATTCATACGCAAACTTCAGCCATTGAAGGATAAACTCGACAACCACATCATGACAATCAATTGTGTATCTGCCAGATAACTAGTTCCGGGGCACTATAGCTTCCGTGCACTACATCAACTGTACCAAAAATTAAGTCAATAATGATAACCATGGTGTTCGGAAGCTGGGTGTTTTATGGGATCGATTTTGAAGAAAAATGTCAATGTTTTCGAGATCTGTTTTTTTTTTTTTTTTTTTTTAACGCTTCTGCCATATAGAAAGTGAACAATACTATGTTATTTGGTAAGATGATTTTCATTATCGTTTTTTATGTATGTGTTGACAGATAAATACCATCATCGGTTGAGTCCCGATTAGCGTTTTATTAGGAAAATGGTTCACCGATTAGTGTTTCATGCATCGGTGGAGTCCTGATTTTTGAGGCATGTCCGATTTTTTAATAATCAGCTGAACCAAACAATGAAATACATAGGCGTTTGTTAAAACACCTATGTAGATCCGACGTGGCACACCCATTTTTTGAAAAACGGCCACGATTCCAAACATCCCAATAAATAACATAAAATTTAAGCGAATAGAAACATGGTTGTCCCTCATCATCACTAGTAGTCACCTCTTAATGACTAGCAACCATAGGTAGGGGTGTCAATAATCAGTTTTAGGTTAGACTTCCTACAAATCAAATCAAAAGGATAAATTTCTTAAACTATCCTTGCTATTTACGAAATTGACAAACTGTACATTTACTATTTACATATTGTCTTAAGTTATCCTTAAGTTTTCTAACAATTGATATGTTGGTAAATACTAACGGAAAAAAAGTGTATATCAAATTGCCCTTCAATATTCATCAAAATTTCAAAATAAAACCCAATTGATGAAAAACTCCTGGTTTCCATTTTTTTTCCAAATGCAAACAAGGGTTTTGTAGAGGGGGACACACAACCCTTCTCTTAAATCTCTTTGAAATCAATTCTCTCTCCTCTCTACCACCTCCATCGCACATAATGGGATGTCAAGCAATCTATCGTTGCCAACTCTGTAACCGTTGCCACCACTAGCAGAGATTATCTTGTCGATGAAAATAGCTGAAGAGATGGCAGAGCCTCCCCGAATCGTTACTATTGTAGAATCTCCCTCTCCGGTTACTGTGCAATTGGAGCATCCAGAGTCGTAAGTGGCTACTCGTATAGATCTTCACATAGGGGCTACCCATATGGATCTACAAGCAACTAAACCAAGCTTCACCTTTGGTGTTTTTATGGTTTATGGCTTCAGCCAAGGCTTTTTCTGGTCATTCTTCAGAGTTGTGTTCGATTATTAATGGAAGGATGTTCAGAAGGTCCAACCTTCTGTAGTCCAATTATACATTGGGCTGTACTACATTCCTTTGGTGATGAAACCCATTTGTGGTCTTCTCACCGATGTCTTCCCGGTCAGAGGTTACTGATGCCAGCCGTACTGGCTGGAGTTGTGGGGGTTGTTTTAGCTTTAATAATTTCTTTCCATGGAAAATTGCTAGCTTTGGGGGTGTTGGTTTGCTTGAATGGGATCACTACGGGTGTGGCGATCATTGACGTGACTATTGATACATGCATTGCGAGGAACAACATTGAGATGCTGCCGTTGGCACAGGATTTGCAAAGCCTTTGTGGGTTCTACACTTCAGTAGGGGCCTTGATCGGTTACTCTACTAGTCGCATGTTTGTTCATCGGTTGGCCCCACATGTGAGAGTTTTAATTTCTTGCAAAGTATCTGTTCAATCATTTGATTCAATCTCTTTATTCTATTTGAATCTTGAAATGGGTGTCTATGAATTGTGTTGCAGGGGTCTCTAGAACTCTTAGCGATCCCACCGGCACTACTGGTTCTTAACGATACCAAAATCACCGCCACCGCTACAACTTCCAACAGTGGTGGTGAACAATAAGGGTATTTTAGGAATTTTAAAATAATTACCACTCACGTGATCACATGTGAACGGAGTGTGACAGAAAATTAATGGTAAGGGAGGTTTTAGACAATTGTCAAAAAACTTGAGGGTAGCTTAAGATAATATGTAAATAATAAGGGTACAATTTGTCAATTTTCTGAACATTAGGGGTAGATTAAGAGATTTATCCATTTGGATGGATTTGACAAACCAATAAAACATATTGAATTTGGATGGACCGGACTTGGTACGCCCATAATGAATTTAATATTGGATTGAGCCAATATCTGGTCCATTGGTAGAAGATGAGAACATAGGTGTCAATGGGCCAGGTTTGATTTGAAACCAATCTAAATTAATATGAATTTGAATAGATTGGGCAGTCTCTAGACCGGTCCAAAATATTCATTGGATTGGATTGGACCAAGTCCATTTGTAATGGACTCACATTAGACTGGACCAGATTGGACCAAATCCAATCCAATTGGCACCCCTAACCATAGGAGATACTTTATCATCAGTAGCAACAATCGCCTTTCAAGGTCGGCTGTGCAATCACTAGTTTTGAACAATGTAGATAAAAGTATGGAATAAAAAAAATAGATCTGACTTGATCAGATCTTGAAGACCAATGATTGCTTTGACCAGTCAAAAGAATAAAAAAATTAAACATTATACCTCTAGTCACCATAACCACTATTCTTGATTTGTAGAAGCAGATTTCCTTCTCGTATCAACCTTTGGGCATTCTCTTTGGCTGTATCAATACAGGTGTCTCCACTTTAATGTAGTACCTTCTACCACCAAGACAAATGCTTGGTGACTGCAAGGACTTAGTATGTTCCCTCGAGTCACAATGATTCTCTCATGAATTATTTCTCCGAGACACATTGTTGATAGGATGCACTCTCATGAGTTAGAGGTTAGGATGAGATTAATTAATAGAGAAAATGCTTCATTCACCCAAGGGAGAGGAATCGTCAGTCATATTAATTCTTTTAGTCAATTGCCCCTATCAAAGAGTTTACCTAAAGAGGAGCTTAGTTAATCTAACTTAAGGCAAGGTGGAAATGATTGGAAAAAAAGTTAAGTTATAACTCAACATTTCAACAATAAATTTGAGCTAGCAAAAAAGAGTGACAATTCATTTCATTCATTATACTGAATAGAAAAAGGAGGCAAGAGAAAGAGAGAGAGATAGGGCAATTCAAGCATGGAAGCTTGAAAATGTAATAATGTAGAAGAGCCAAGAAAAGAGGACAAAGTTTAAGTATCACTCGGGGGGGGGGGGGGGACGTTAATAGTAGTCTCCTCGATTGTTGTAATCACTTTATTCCTCCCCCAACCTCTCCTTCGTTCTACATTTTTTCCTCCTTTTCGCTTTTCTTATTGATTTAAATCACGATGTCCTCTATAATTGAATCCATCTTCATTTCGTTTATGGGGAGATTAAGAAAACAATTTGTAGAAAGAAGACAATACATCCTAAATCCTTTCTTCAAGAATGAAGCAACATACCCATTTCGCTTAGCACAAAATTCAAAGGATCCTTGTACAACTTAATGGCCTTCTCCCCTACAACTTTCAATTTCTCCGCATGGGCCTTTAGTTGCTCGACTTGGACAACTTAAACGCAAACCTCGTTTACACTGGGTCCGGATGTAATAGGTACGTTAGGTAAGTATAATGAGTGAGTATGTAATAGCTGTGTGATACATGTTTCAATTAATGTGTATTTCATCTAAATGTTTTTACTCATTTAGACATAAATTATCCATGATTTTATTATCTTTGTCAAAATAATGAAAAAAGAAAACGCAAATGAGTCCCAATTCCCAATATGTTTAGATTTTCTTTCTTCATTGTTTTTATTTTTAATTATTTTGACAAAAATAATAAAATAATAGATAACTCCTATCAGGAAACAAAAAAGTTTAGATGAAAGACACATTAATTGGAACATGTCACACAGCTATTACATTCTCATTCATTATACTTACCCAACGTACCTCCTACATCCCAACCCGTTTACACTATGGACCCATGGGCTTTATATGGAGTGGATAGTCTAAATCTGTATGATTCCGGAACATGCTATTTAGCCCTAAGATTTTGCAAGTTGGCCATCGCCAATTGAATCGGAGTAAACAACTGTTCGGAGATCGAGATTCGGTGACTAGACTTTGTGCTAGAAAGAGGCCGAGTCTGGAAGCTCTTCCTCTTCCATGAGCACAACTCTCTTCCTCTCTTGTAACTCACACAACTTAGAAGAGCTCGACATAATTAGAAACCCAGAAATGAAAAAGATAGGACGAAAGAACTCACCCGAGAAGAAGAAAGGGAAGAATGACCTGATGAAGCCTCTGTTGCAATGCTCTTTCACCCCAACACAGGACCCAACCAAGAACGACAAGCGAGATAAATAGACCCCTCCACCCTTGGTGACTATTTATAAGTAACTCCAATGGCCAGGATTAATTGATCCTATATCAATGGTGAGAATTGGTGATGATTAGGCTTCTTGAAAAGCAAAATCAGTTAAGCGCATTTTTAGCATCCGCTTTTGAATTAAAAAGCGTGTGGAATCTGTGGGCAAAGGAGACACAACCTGTTAGAATGATTCCGAACCGACACTTCAAAGACTATAGAGATTAAAAACTTGAAATGAACCTTGCATCGGAGTGCTTGATAAGAACCGCTCAAATTTGATTTACTTCACCGGAGCAGAAGCACCTCAGCTTCGAAAAATGGGGGGTAAGTGATGTGGGTCGAACTAACCACCAACATGATTGTGACACATGGCAACGACACCTCGGATGCCACGGTAGAAGCATATCCTGGCCAGTAGAAACACATCCTTCCAAGCTGAACTCACATCAAAAGAAACACAACCAACACAGATCCACGTTTAACAAGCAACAACTTGGCCATACGGTCATCTGATTTACCTACTTTGGTCGAGAGTGGGCCTAGGCTTTCTCTACATACAGTTAAAACATTAAGGGTTACACGCGGGGTAATCCTTTCCAGGAATCAAAAATATAAATATGACCGAGATCCTTTGGCACTGAATCTAAATTAACTGGACGATAAGATGGGAAATTGCGAGTTAGCCGATTAACCACCTGATTTGCTTCACTTAAACATGTCACTTTGATCTAACAGATGTGACCATGATCGAATAAACGCCCCAACTTATAATTTGAACATCAGAGTTCCAAAGTCGGGATATCACTCCGGGGTCTCTCACTTATCTTCCTTTCTTGCAGGTTTTCACCTTCCATCTCGAAAATCCGTCGGAAGAGTCCAATTATCCTTTCTTTTCTTAATTTGGGGACTTACGGACATTAAGATGCAAGGTGCTCGATTCAGTCCACACATTTTTATCCATTTTTGTCCGTAGTACCTAACCCCTGTTCGACGTAGCGCGAACGCATCGGCCCAGAAAACAGCCTCAATTTCTCATCAATCAACGCTATAGAACTGAGAACACTCCCTTATAAAGCAAGGCGATATACACGAAAGAAAACAGAGGGAACACTCCCTTATAATACACGGAAAGAAACAGAGGGGAAGAAAATATGACTTGTGGGTTCATCTCTGGAAGCGGTGTTAACTTCGATCTTTGCCTAAAGCCGATACCGTTGAGCAGAAGATCGACGAGTGAGGCTTGTAATTGCGTTTTCCTCAATACCCAAAAGCCCAAAATGAGTTTCTTCATCGAAAATCGTGGTGGGTCTTTCAGAACAAAGGCCGCCGTTAACGATGGTTTCGTCACTGAAACTTCAGGGATGAGTTTCTATGAGTTGCTGGGGATTTCACAAGGTGGGACCTCTTCGGAAATCAAGCAAGCTTACAAGCAGTTGGCCAGGAAGTACCATCCTGACGTGTCGCCACCGGACCGGATAGATGAGCATACCAGGAGGTTTATTCAAATTCAGGAGGCGTACGAGGTGTTGTCTGATCCCAGCAGAAGATCTTTATATGATGGAGATTTGGCCAGGGGTTTGCATCTCACTTTCTCGGCCCGTAAACAATACCAATATGACGAGGTACTTTTTTCGATCTGTTTCTGATGACCTCTGTAGGACGAATTTGCATCGTGTTGTCAAAATTTGGTATCGGTTGATCTGGGTTTTTGGGAATGTTCAAGTTTATGTATGCATTCTTTAGTTATTAGATTTGAAGTAGCTTGGCTTTGCGGAATTTATGTTCCTTTTCTGAATTATGGTTTCTCCTGCTTGTTCATGAACGAGCTTTGTGACGATCTCCTATTAGCAGATAGTTTTATATTTGTTCTTATTAATAGTTATTTGATTTTCATTGCTCTAAGCTTGAGAGCAATTAGAACTTGCCATGTTAATTATTATTATCTTAATCTTTGATTGTCTTGTGTCTTTTTACTGACTTGAGCATTCATCTGTTCTGTTTTCAGATTTTCCGTGTTTTTTTTTATGTATCTATTTGCAGGATTTGACATTCTTTTTAGTATATATCGGAATTTGTCATTTATCTGCATAAGGTTCAGGTTTTCTTTTTCTTGTTGTTCTTTATGCAATGCAGTTTTTTGTTCTCCCTTCATCCCATAATACTTGGATCCATGTATTATTTTCTGTCTATTTTCTACTTGTTAATTTCATAAAACTTATTATTTTGTGAGATTGAAGGCTTGATGTTTAATTAAATATTTGAACCTTATTTATTCTGAATTTCTCGGATATTTGATCCTCCATTAATTTCTTTTGATTGGTTTGTATCTTCTAAGTTCGATTTCCTTAACAGTTAACACATTCATGTTGTAAATTTTTCATGCCTTTAAAATGCGACTACTGTATCTTCAGGTTTGAATGTCCAATCTTGTTTTGTTCTGATTTTGGAATTTCTTTTCTAATTAGGGATTGGAAGAGAGAGATGACTGGAGAAGTCGTTGGAAGTCTCAACTTTCAGAGTTGAAGAGAAGGGCAATGTACAAGGATTCAAGGAGAAATATGTCATGGGGAGCTCGGATGCGCAGGCAAAGGAATGAATCATCAGCAGAGTAACCATCTCTTGTTTTTTTTCCCCCTTTTTATTGTTTCTTCTTTCCTTTTTAATGTAAGGTGGTTTCAAAATGGATAAGTTGACTTATCTTACAAACCATGTTATCGACAACCTGTAAGAAAAACATATTGTACAGAAATATTACAAGTTTACTTTCTGTTTTGTCTTAATGATAATTCCATTTCCAGTGTCTAAGTTCAGTTTATTATTTTTCCAAGTTTAATCATATATTGTGCAGTGTTTATAAAGAGCATGCACTTTCTTTTCGTATTGGTTTTATTGGTTTGGATCACACACCATAAAGGCAGGCTGTAAATTCCATGGCTGATGCTGATGAGCTACATCCAAATGGTCTTTTAGCTGAAAGTTGCCTTCTTGAATTGGATCTTCACTACTTTTCCCCTAGTCAGGAGAGATGTCTGGCTTTAGATCAAAGTCAATATACTCAATTATTAAGAATATCCAACAGGGCCAAGCTTTAGCCTTGGTAAATTTCATTGGTGAAATCAACGGAATGTTACTCTAGGTATCAGGGTCATCTCTAAGCATCTTGTATAAGTAACAACCATTTGTATAAGTAACAACCATCAATATTTTGGAGAATCTGCACTAAGAAACCATCTTTTTCCTCCTTCGTAGATGTAGATCTTTCTGTATTTTTCATCTCAGACTTGAGTTTAAGTTCCCATTTTGAGTGTGTAACCTCAATCTCAAGAACTGCAACTGACGATTTTTCACTGTAGATGCCCATGAATTCTTGTTGGTGATTGGTTCAGGATTTCCCACTGTAGATGCTCATGAATTCTTAAGCCTCTTCCCCTTGTTTGTTAGGCTTCTTCAATCACCTCTTGTTGTGTCCTAGAAATCTTTGGTCTAGTCAACAGTTTTACGTTAGCTGTTTATGTCAATGCTTATCTGAACAAAAAATACCATGGGCAATTCAATCAAATTAACTCTCCATGGAACCAGGAGCTATAGTGACGATGGACCCATTATTAGAACCAAACTGAGCCTTATTTGTTTATTTATTTTTGGTAAAACAACATGCAGATATGGCATTTTTGGAAATATTTTATGTGGAATCCTGTTTGTTAACAATAGCTATTTCATATTATCCGTCTCAGATTTCATAATTAGTGTAATATTCCTGTAATTAGTCACTTTCCATGTCACCGTGTATTATGGGAACATAGATATAGATAGATAGAAAGATAGATATGAAAATAGAGTTGAGATTACCTGCCAACAAAATACCTTCCAACACTTACCAATAACATCTGACACCGCATATCTTGTTATGAAACCGGGGTCCACCATATAAATGGGACCCACAATGTATGAGATATGCGGTTAAGGGCTATGCAGAATGATTGAACAGAAGCCTACAAATGTGAACAAAGGTTAGAATAAGATATCAGCGTTTACAGATAAGCGGTTAGGGACCGCAGCTGTTTCATATAACTGCAATTTTCCCGTGGTTCTGTGTTTCGAACCACAAACAGAAGCCATTATAGTCCTGTGATTATTATTATATTCACATATGTTCATAACCGTTGGTTCCTTCAGATTTTATTAAACTATTGGACTTATTTAGATCACCGGAAAAATTGGAAACCGGTTAGGTGACTGGTTCCGTTTCCCTCCAAAACCGGATTTTCTTAAAAAACCACTGATTTTAGTTTAGTCAATAAACCGCTGAACCGGGTGGTTACTTGTTCAAATGGTTTTGACCGTTTTTTATTTTTTTGTCAGAACGGGCCAACCATTCGACCCGATAACCAGACCCATGACCGGTTTGGTCTCCGGATCGGTTTTAAAAACCATGATTTAGATTCTCATCATTCTGTTCTATTTAATGTTATATTCTATTGTTAAATTATGAATGCTTTTAAAACTTTTTTTTTTTGAGAAAATTTAACCAAGATTTATCGAGACTAAAAGGAGGGGGGGACCCCTGCAAGTTACAAAGGAGGAAGCTTATTGCTATACAGATGCTCTAAATACACACCAAATTTAGTTAGGCCATCTGCAATATAATTGTATTCCTTAGAAATCCACACTAAGTTAACATTCAATCCATCCAAAGAATCCCAAGCTTCAGTCAGATAGTATACCTTTCTCGGCCTTTTGGCTAAGATCAAGTGTAGTATCTGTTCTTATCAGCTTTTAAAACATTTCAAATGCTGTCAATGGTCTTCCATACACACCATGAAACCATCTTATTCTACTTTTCACTCATTTTATTTATTTATTTATAAAATGTTAATTATAAGGAGATGTATTGTAATAGAATCAATTCTCAAACAAAGGGACCATCTAAAGTTGTTGGACTTGAAGACAAACAACCGAAAGTTGTTCCATGCCCACTGAAACAATGTCTCAGCTAGTTTTATTCTCATGGACCGCGTCAAACTTTGAGTGCTGGATGCTGGTCCCAGCACTTTGTCTTTGTCATGATCCACAAGCAGAATATGACTTGTGTCGACAATGAGGCAATCTCTCTGCAGGATACAGTAATGCTTCTCTTGTCCTGCTACTAGTAACCATTACTATAACCCCAGTTGTGTCAGTCGATTTACTTTACAAAATATAAGCAAAACAAAAGAAGTTATTGGCCCAAATTCAGGATTCATTAGCTATCTACGTTACTAGGTTAGTGGTTCAACCGCCTGGGGTCAACAACGGTTTGAAAACATTGGACTACAGTACTTGGAGACTTAAATGGTTTCATCAAAAGGAAAAGCAAAGAATTAAGCAGAGAAGTATGGACAGGCCCAATGCTGATTTCTTATTTCCACTGCTATAAACATTCAAAAGGTCAAAAACCTACACTCTATACACCCATACCCGCCCGTAAATTGACATCAATTCCGAGCTGGCACCTACTCCAAATGTACTTTAAGCCTACAAATTCTGACCCTGGGCTGAGTCGTCATTCTCACAAGAATATTTAATAATTAGGGCAAAAGACTTAAACTCCCTTGAAGCTGCGGATAAATACTTACATCTCCCCCTCAAATTTTTTAGAGGACTTAATGTCCCCTGTGGAATAATATGCCATTGTGTTTGACTCTTTTGCCCTACAACACCCTTCAAAATTTCAAAGAGAACCTATGATATTGGATCAAATTCATCAACCATTTGCAGTTACTACCAATTAGGAAAACCAGACTTTTTTGTCCATCCAATCTATTGGTAGTAGCACAAAAACTTTTGACAAAAACAAATTCAGTTTGAGAGTAAGCATTCAATCTCAAACAAGAAAAAAAATCCAGTTAATGGTAGTTTTCAAAGTTCAAACCCTCCACTTCTGAAAAACAAAACAATAGCATCTGCTTTTACATAAAAAGACAAGAATAAATGTAAAAAAAAATCAAAACCCCAACCAAAAAGAAAGTTAAGTACCTGAGTATTGGGTAAATCAAGTTTTGGTTGTTCAGGCAACTCCACTTCAATTACCACATTCTCCATGGAAACCCGCAGAACCCCCCCAGTTCAAATTATCCAAAGTCTCCGCCCTGCCCAAACCTCAATTATATATATATATATATATATATATATATATATATTATTCATTTAAATATATAATACTTTATTTATTTATTTATATATGATATTATTTATATTATATATATTAGTGGAATCAGGAATTTTCTTTTGGGGGGTCAAGTTATCTAGATATTTGTTTTGGTTTATGGTAATGAAAAAATTATGTTAAGTATATCTGTTGGTTATAGGCTTTGTGGAAACTCCCAAATCCAGTAAGTACTACTTAATTCTCAATGTAATTGACTTAATTTTTTCCTATGGTCTGTTTTCTTGATAAAAACAAGAAAATGAGATAGAGAATCGATAGGGCTTGGAGAGAAATAAGGTAGGATGTTTTGGGTCTATTATGTGGTTCTTATGAAAGAAAAATAAACAATGTTTTTTATTATAATTTTGGGAGTTAAGTGGAGGGACATTAGAGACTTAGAGAGCACTCCTTAACATTTTAATGGGACCTTTTTGATTTTTTGATTTTTTTTTTTTTTTGGGGGGGGGGGTAGCTTTGACCCACTTTATTACTGTATTACTTACAAAGGTCTGGTTTTAACAAAATGTTTGGGGGGCCAAGGACCCCCCAACTTTATACTTGGCTCTGCCCCTGATCCCCTGATTATATATATATATCAAAATACTGTTAATTAACAAATTTCAGGGATTTGGGTCTTCATGATAAACTCGTCTCCATCGGCGATTGGGGATAGAGAACAACTTTTACCCCCATTGGGGTCAGGGTTGGGAATGGGAATATGATCCTCGCCTGATTGCCATTCCTAAACGTTTAAAGCCTCTCCTGAAATTTAACCTCTCAAAAACCTCCAGGCTAAATTATGTTTATTGTCCCGTTCTGTTAAATTTGACGTGAGTAACCTAACAGGAATTGATGATGTCATGTTTTTAACAATGAAATAATACTAATAACAATGAAATAATAATAGAAAATAATAAGGGTAAACTCATAATTTTGCACTCTCTACTCAAGTTAACAGAAAGGACCCCAAACATCAAGAAGGTTTTTGGAGAAGTTAAATTTCAAGGAAAGTTTAAGTAATTAATAAATGTCAGGGGAGGTACAAGTGATTTACCTTTTTCTTTTTTTTTTTTTTTTTAATTTAGGAATTGATACAAAGCACCTCTAGGAAATATATTAACCTTCAAAAGTGGTCAGATGTGATAGTATTTACTGTACTGGTGGGTTTAAAAACCATTTTTTTTATAATGGTTCAAAAACCAATTTGTATCTACCTATTGATACTTTTTTGCAAGGTTCAAATTATTGATACGCCCCTGTGTATCGGTTCAAAGTATTGATACGCCCCTGTGTATCGGCAAGGGCACATCAGCACTATAAAATCACCGCTCAATGTGTTTTTTTAGTTTTTTTTTTCAAAATTTGGCTTTTGAAAATATTTTTTAAGTGTTTTTTAACTGAAATAAATGAGGGTCCTGAAATACCAGTAAATATGTGTATTGAGACCAATCGAGCATATCGTATCGATATTTTAGACCTTGCTTTTTTTTGGATAAGCATACATATGACATATCAATACTTTGAACCTTGCTTGTTGCAATTGCTTCTTTCACAATCATTTTGTGGTGCATGTGAATCTCTCACACCACATCCCCATTGGTTTTTGTCAATCATTTTATGTGCAACCAAATATCATAGAATAATAAATTTCAGAAAGCCCTTAATTTTACATGCAACCAAATGCAACCTAGAATTCAAAGAATACCTATCATAGTGTCAGCATTGGAATTAGAATAGGTTGTGAAGGTGGCATCGATATCTTTTTTGTATATTGAAAGTTTGACCATTCTAAAGTGGAATTAACTTCAAAATTGGCCCAGATCATATGTATCCACTAATGATAAGAAATGGAATGAATGATGCCTGCTAAGGCCATCATCTTGGACCAAGTCTTGACATCTAAACCACCTAGAATGCACGAGAGAACATATTCCACGACAACTGAAAAGTCTGGTGTTCTAGGTGATAATAGCTATGCTCCTAAAAAAGAGGGAAAGGGAAAATCTATGATGCGAAAAAGATATGATATGAAAAGAGTTTTGACTAATTAAAATCACCCATGAATTTTGATAAATGATTGGCTACTTATTGGTAAAAAATTTTTTAGATATTATATCTTTTTGATATTATAGTCGAACCCTTTTCAAAAATAGAGGAAACGCAGGTTCAAGATTGAGACGAGCATTTGTTAAATTTTAAAGGATACGATTTGGTATTTCCTGTTGGCAGACAGCTCATATGTCGGATTGAGTAGGTCGCCTGGTCGAGCTGCAAGAGAGAGAGATCAAAGTGTCTAGGTTGCTTTACCTGGTATGGGCACTTCGATGCTTAAGTTAGCGAACTGGGAATGTGATTGCAAGAATGCAAGAGAACTAAAGTGCTTGAGAGCTAAATTGTGTGTACCTTATGAGGTTAAAAGGTGAGGCCTTTATATAGGCGAGCTGCCGTGAGACTTACAAAGTGCGTCTGAGATCTCCAACTTGTCTGGTTCAAAGGTGGTTTCACACCTAGAGGTGGACTCCACATAAGTGGTAATGTTTATCCAATCGCGCTCGAAGCGGGTAGGGTGATAACTGGCTCTTCTGATGTGTCGTCATGATCCCGGGGAAGTCAGAGACGATAGTCTACTTAAGGGAGAGGTCGGTCGGCACGTCAGGCAGGTCGTTAACCAAAGTCAGGTCAAATTACTAGAAGCAGGTCACCTCTTATACTGACTTGATGTCTTGCTTGGCCATTCGCAGTTCGGCCTACTGGAGTGGTGTCAAGGTCGCCAAGGCAGTTATGAAGTGTCCGAAGTGCTCCTGAGGTCTACTTATGTGGTATCAAGGTATCACTCTATTGTTATGTAATGCTATGTGTCATGATATCATCAGAGGACCAAATTACCCCTCATCAATTGCCCCCACTCTCGAATCTAATGTAATCAGCTTAGTGAGAGAGTAGTATTAACCCAAGGTGATTTGGTTCGAGTGTTGACTTCAACTGCTTTGACCAATGGCTCGGGATCGGGCTGGCTTGATCGGTCTAGTTGAGGCATGAGGTAGCATTTCGGGCACACGTGGATGCCATGCAGCCATTAGGTCACGCGAACATCAAAAACATGCTAAACTAATTTTTCCTCAGAATACGAACCGTTGTGACCTTGCGAACTGTTGGATCCAACCAATCTCAACCATCCATAGATTGGTTCAACTATCTATAAATAGGACCCTCAGGGGCCCATTTCCCTTGTCCCTAACTTTGGAGTTCTAGTGCACAGTGAGATCACAGAGCTCGACGTTGTCGAAGTCATCAGTGTAGTCAACGAGGTCGGTCCATTCGTTTTAGGTGAGTCACCTTCCCTTGGTTTTGTTCTTTGCTTTTATAAAGTCAAGTGTTGACTTTGGGGAAGAGATGGGTCCATCCTACTAGGCCGAGGAGGGGTCCTTGGCCCAAGAATGACGAGATTCCAATAAGAGAGCCTCATCCTCCCATCGTCCACCCAAAAGTAAATTTGAGTTCGGTTCCACCGAGCTAGCTACCAAGGACGTTTATGAGCTCGTAGATCAGTATAGGATACTGGACCAATTTGGCTATTCCCTTTCCCTTGGGCAATTTCTGTGGAAGCATGATAATGACGAGGTCATTGTCTTCGAGGAGGTCCTGAAAGTGGGTCTTTGGTTCCCCCTTCACCCACTTATTCCTGAGGTGCTGAACTATTATAATGTCAGCCTAGGTCAACTTCACCCTAATTCCATTAGGACTTAGATTGGCACAATCTCTTTTTGTCACAACGTCGGCTTCCCTTTAGATGTCAAGACTTTATTTGGCATATGCCACATAAAGCGCAATCCCTCCAATACTCCCGGGATGTATAACTACTTACTGTCCTACCAATTTGGGTGTAAATTGTTGCATGGCTTCCCTTCCAAGGTATCAAACTAGAAAAGGAGGTATTTCTTCATTGGCTGGAGTGGTCAATGGCTGTTCTCAATGGCTTGGAGAGAGGGGACTAGGGACTCTGGGGAGGACACGTTGAGTGAACGGATGCAAATAAGAGTGTAGCTCTTAGTGGATAAGAAGTGGAAGCTTAGTGAATTCTTTGACTGGAGTGGTCGACGGCTGTTCTCAATGGCATGGAGAGAGGGGACTAGGGAATCCGGGGAGGATACGTTGAGTGAACAGATGCAAATAAGAGTGTAGCTCTTAGTGGATAAGAGGTGGGAGCTTAGTGAATTCTTGGCCAAAGAGAAGTTGATCCAAGTCGGGTTGAATCCTTCGGGTAGGTCGTCGTTTTAGGTTCTGGCGTATTTCTTTCTCTCTTTGATCTTGACTTATCTTTTGACTTCTCGTGTAGAAAACATGTCAGGCATGCCAACTTCCGGGTTGTTCCAAGCTATGAGGAGGAAGAAGAGGAAGGTGACTCAGCCTACCAGGTGGAGTGCAACCGAAGCTGCACCAGTGGTAGACCTCATTGAGGAAGATTGGCCAAAGGGGACCTCACTAGAACTCGAGGTTGCTTGGACTTCCGAGGAGCCCCTTCCACAGCTTGGAACCAATGATACCGCTACTTTGGACTCTGGGGCCGTTACCGAGGAGAAGCGCACCACCATGGACTTCTGGGCTGCCCTAGTAAAGAGCAAGGAGGTCATCTTTCCAGAAGAGGTCATGGAGCTCCGCAAATCACATCCCGGTGAACTTGGTAGGAAGCTTATGCATTGCCTCTTGGTAGTATGTATTCAACCTCTTCCTTTGTACTTAGAAAAATTTTGACTCGTTGTTGATACACTGCTTCTTTCCTCTTAGGCGAACACCATAGCCCACGCACAGCTGGGGCAGGTTGAGAGAGGAGCTGCTAGAACCCAAGCTCTTGAAGAGGAGGCGATGGAGCACTGATCTTGTCTGGAATGAGCTAGCCAACTTGTCCATAGGCTGAGATTGTTCAGGAGCAAAAATCACAGTACCGACCTGATGAACACGATTGAGAAGTTGACTGACAAGCTAGAAGCCAAGGGTTGTGAGTTATGGGAGAAGGAAGCCGAGTTTGCCGAGCTTCAAGGGAAGCTCCTTGATGACACCTGTGCTATCAAGGTCTAAGCTGTCAAAGACTTCAAGACTTCGCTTAACTTTTTGAAGGAGAGGGAAGAGTTCGAGAAAGGTGCCTTCTGTCAAGGTTTCAAGATATGCCGGCTAGTGGTAGCATCGATGTGCCTCGACTTCGACCTGACCAAGCTGAAGAGTTTGACGTGCACCGACGAGATGATGACTTTGGCCGACTAGGAGCTTGACTCCGAGGAGGAAGACGAGGTCATCGAGGGCGGCGTGAACGGCGGAGCTAGTACTAGCAGCAATGGAGTTGATTATGTGGGCATTGAGGAGCCCGAAGATATCTGAACTTCTTGCCTCTTTTCTTGGACCCCCTATATATATGTTGTACGTCGAGCCTCTGAGCTCGAGAATCTCAAAAAGATCTATTTCTTTCTTCTCTTTTTTTGAGTAGTGATGTACTTTTTTTGTTACTTAATAGAATTGACTTTTTGCATATATTGTGCCCCCTTTCTCGCCTTCTATTTTTTGTCCCTAGAAAATAGACTAAGTGTTAAAATGTAATCCGAGGTTGCTGAGGTGCACCTATGCCTAGATCTCAAAGCAACTAGACTTGCGATTTTGGCTAAGTCAAAACGTTGTTGAGTTTCCGAGCTGTTGAGATCTTTCAAGGTCAACGTAGGAGGCCTTAGAGCCGAAAGCAGTTTGGCTTCCCCTTGTTCATTTGACCAGGTTGCCGTAGTGGGCGATCTATGCTTTTGCTCTTGCAGATGCAACTCAAAACTTCCGAAATCATAGGTAGTATCACCTTAGGTTATCAACGTTCTACATACGGGATACCTGCCTCCCCTCCAACGTTTCGAGCTCATACATGCCTTCGTTGATCATCTTGAGTACTCTATATGGGCCTTCCCAGTTTGGACCTAGCTTTCCCACTCTGGGATTAGGTACCATTACCTTCTTAAGTACCGGGTTGCCAACTCGAAATTGGCGTCTCTTAACTCGTCATATGTCTCGGACCACAAGGGCGGCACTTTGATCTCAGTTGGGATGACAACCTTAGTTCCATATGTTAGGTTGAAAGGAGTCTCGCTGGTCGCCGTCTTGATGGTAATTCAATAGGTTCAAAGAACACTAGGCAACTCGTCCACCCATAAAACCTTAGCTCAGGAAATCCAAGCTTTTAGTCTGTGGAGGTTGCCTTGTTCGTCACTTTGGATTGATTGTTCACCTGGGGGTAGGCAACCTATGTGAAATTCTGTTGGATCTCCATCTCGGCACACTAGTTCTGAAACTTGATGTCTTCGAATTGCTTCCCGTTGTCCGATATCAACACCCTAAGGAGTCCAAATTTGTAGACGATGTTGTTCCAAAAAAAATTTGGATGTTGCAAACTGTGATGGATACTAGTGGCTTGACTTCCACCCACTTAGTGGGTATCTCATATTGGCGGCGAGTTCATTGTGGGCCACTAGTATCCTTGTCGTAGGGCTTTTTTGGGCCAATGCCTTACCCCCCAAGTGTCCTGCACATAGACCTTCGTAGATCTCGTGTAACACCTAGTTCGCTTCTATTGGACATAAGCAGTGCAAGTAGGGGAGCATGTACAACCTATAGTACAACTGCTCGCCAATGATAACATAGCGAGCTAATTGCCACTCTACCCTTTGAGTTGCATTGTATTTTGTTGGTAGGGTCATGTGGTGTAGATAATCAACAAGCGGGTCTATCTAGCTCGGTTCCACAAGCAAAATAGGAACAACCTCTTCTACCACACTTTCTATGGTAGGTCGTGGCATATCATCAATGTAAATTGTCCTCTCTGTGATGTTTGTTGCACTGGCCAGCTCTGAGAGCACGTTAGCCTTGGTGTTCTTGGACTTCAAAACTTGTTGGATGTACCAAGAGTGGAAGCTGGGCAAGAGCTCTCTAACCTTGGCTAGGTAAGCCAATATGGCGGGCTCTCGAGCCTCATACTACTCATTCACTAGATTCACCACTAGTTGGGAGTTTCGACACACTATGAGATGTTTCGTGCCAACCTCCTTTGCCAATGATAGCCTAGATATCAATGCCCCATACTTAGCTTCACTGCTCGAAGCTCAAAATGCGAACCAGAGTATACTCTAGCTTCACCTTTCTATGTCCAAAGAGGATTAGCCTAGCTTTGCTTCTGCGCTGGTTAGACGAGCCATCCACATAGAGGGTCCAAGGCTCTTCATCCCAAGTCGGGTCGGGCACCATGCTGATAGATGCCTCTAAGGTGGTCACGAGCTCGACAACTTTAGGGTTGGCGTGCGGAATGTGCACTCTTTGAGCTCGATTGTCCATTTTATTAACCTTCCTAAGACATTGGGCTTTTAAAGGACTTGCCTCAGAGGTCAACTGGTCAGGACCACAATGGTATGGGCCTGAAAGTAAAAGTGCAATTTACGGGCTGCTAGCACTAGGGATAAGGCCAACTTTTCAATGTTCGGGTACCTCATCTCAGCGGCATGCAGGACTTTACTTACGTAGTAAATAGGTCGCTGCACCTGTCCACCACGCAAATTAGAACAGAGCTAACTATCTCGTCACTCGTTGAGAGGTAAAGTTTTAGCTCGCCTTCGGGTTCCAGTCTAGTTAGCAAGGGTTGTGGACTTAGGTATCTTTTTAGCTCATTAAATGCGAGTCGGCATTCTTCAGTCCACTCGAAGTCTTGGTTCTTTTTAATGGCTTTAAAGAACGGAAGACATTGCCCAACCAACTTAGACATAAGGGGTGATTATCCAAACTATTAGTCTTTGAACTTCTTTAATGGACCTAGGTGGTCTCATATCTAGGACGGCTTGGATTTTGTTTGGATTGGCTTTGATGCCACGTCGGTTTACTATGTACCCAAGAAACTTGGCCGACGTGACCCTGGAGATGCACTTGTTTGGATTGAGCTTCATGTTTTATTTTCTTAGAATGTTGAAAACATTGTTTATATCAGAAATTAACAAGTTTGAAAACTAGGTTTTAACAACAATATCCTCGACATAAGCTTTTATTTTATTTCCTATCAAATCAGAAAATACTTTGTTTACAAGGCACTAGTAGGTCGCTCTAGCATTTTTTAAACCAAAGGGCATTACCTTATGACAATACAAGCTGGTTTCAATTATAAAAGCATTTTTTTCCTAATCAGTTGGATCCATCTAGATTTGGTTATAAACAAAGTAATCATCCATGAAGCTCAATAGCTCGAACCCATCTACTGGGCAATCTATCCTAGGGAGTGGGAAGTTGTCATTTGGGTAGGCTTTGTTGATGTTGGTGTAGTTGACGCACATGCACCACTTGCTGTTGGCCTTCTTCAAGAGCACTAGGTTTGCAATGTAGCTCGGGTATTGGACCTCTCTAACGATGTCTGCTGCAAGAAACTTCCCTACCTCCTCATCCACTATCTTCCATCGCTCTTGGGTGAGGTTCCTTTTCCTCTGCCAGACTGGTTTGACTAAAGGGTCAACATTCAACTTATTAGTTATGACAGAGGGGTCCATGTTGGGTATTTCTACTATCGACCAAGCGAAAACATCTAAATTATTAATTAAAAAGCTTATCAGTTCAAAGCACAGTGGTTCCATGAGGCGATCTCTTGTCTGCATCGTCTTCACGGGGTCAGTATCTAAGACCGACACTAGGACGGTGTCCTCTATGGAGCGAGCTCTCTCGTCGCCATTCTCTAGGGGAAGCTCCAAGTTAATGTCAGTGGCTTGCTTTCCTTTTCCTTTCAACATGGACACATAGCACTTCCAAGACTTGAGTTGATCACCTTGCACCACTCCAACTCCATAGTCTGGCTCTGAGGGCATGTAGGATTAGTCAACCCCGGATGGCATTGTAGGGCGAGGAAGTTGCAACCACTAGGAAGTTGTGGTCGAAGTGCACCTAGTTTAGTGGCGAGCCCTCTATCACTGGCACTCTTATTCGACCTAGAGGTTTCACTACTTCTCCACTGAAGTTGACCAAGGGGATGTTGGTTGGTAGCAGGTCCTTCCTCTCCAGCTCCATTTGCTCGAATGCCTCCAAGAAGATGATATCGCCGAGATGCCGGAATCAACCAAAATCCTCTTTAACTTTAAATCATTTATCACTAACTTGACCACGAGGGCGTCATCATGTGGATATTGGATCCCGTGAGCATCATCCTCGGTGAAGTAGGTTACTTCCTCCATGTGAGGGCACTTAGGCAGGTTCTTGTCCTCATGCATGAGCTCCCGAATTGAGTTCTTCTCGGCTAAGGTGTTGCATCCTGCCACGATGGACCCACTTGTGATCATGTTGATTACACCACAGATGGGCCACTCTACTGGTGGTGGGTCTCGTGGGGGTTTCCCTGTTGTGGTCCCTACTCGATTATGGCACTTCTCTTGGCTGGTCGGTAGGTTAGTGTCGGTCTTCCTGCTTGATGAATTGGTTCAGGTAACCTCGATGGATCAACTCCTCGATCTCGTCCTTGAGGTTGTGGCAGTTTTCTATGTCATGGATGATGTCCTAGTGGTAGTGACAGTACTTGTTTGGATTTCTTTTGGCAGGGTAACCTCTCATTCGAGGTGGCCATCCGACGTACTCGATCATCTTTATTTGCATCAGGATTTCTCCCCTCTTCACATTTAGTGTAGTGTAGTTATGATTTTGAATGGGAGGGGTGTGAGAATGCCAGCCTCAAGATATGTTGCGTCTGTATGGGGACCTCCTCCTTCTCCATAGTGACTTGTTACACCGGTTATGAGGGGACCTATTGCGCCTTGGCTACTTTTTCGCCTCTGCTTGTTGCCTCTGCATGTTGCTCCCTGCTTGGCTACTTTTTCTTTGCAACAGGGATGCCTGGTAGGGTCAGGGGCATAGTGAACAACTTGATAGTGGCAAAGGGGACGTTAGTGTGCATGTTATGCTGGTCCTACCCCCTTGTGACTACTCCATCAACATGTGCATTGTTGTTGGTGTTGTTGATGGGGTTGTTGCTGGAAGGTGCCATTTATCTTGTAATTAGAGAGAGAGAGTGAGAAAATGGCTTTTGTGTAGCATTTACCATAGACGATGCCAATTGATGATGCAATGCTCCTTGCTAGCGGACTAAGTAGGTCGCCTGGTCAAGCTACAAGGTAGAGAGATCAGAGTGTCCGGGTTGCTTTACCCGGAGTGGGCACTTCGATGCTTAAGTTAGCAAATTGGGAATGTGGTTGCAAGAATGCAAGAGAGCTAAATTGTGTGTACCTTGTGAGGTTGATGGTGAGGCCTTTATATAAGTGAGCTGTTGTGAGCCTCATGAAGCGTGTCTGAAATCTCTAGCTTGTTTGGTTTGGAGGTGGACTCCACATAAGCGGGTAATGTTTATCCAATTGCATCCAAAGCGGCCAGAGTGATAACCGACTCTTTTGACGTGGCATTGTGATCCCGGGGAAGTCGGAAACAATAGTCCACTTAAGGGGGAGGTCGGTTGGCACGTCAGGGAAGTCGCTAACCGAAGTCGGGTCAGATTAGTAGAAGCAGGTCGCATCTTACACTAACCTAATGTCTTGCCTTGTTGTTTGTAGTTTGGCCTACCGGAGTAGTGCCAAGGTTGTCAAGGTGGTTATGAAGTGTCCGAAGTTTTCCCGAGATTAGTATAAGTAGGTCACTCTACTGTTTTGCAATGCCACGTGTCATCATATCATTGGAGGACCAAATCACCCCTCATCATATAAAAACCTCCCTAAGGTTTCTAACAATCATAAAAACCTAACTGAAGTTTCATTTTAACAAAAACCTCCACTATAGTTTCAAAAAAATCTTGCAATTACCTCCCTTCTTTCATCACTGTCTCAGTTCATTATCAAGAAAAAAATATTAGTCTCCATAATAGAGACTTTGAAGTTACACAATTTCTCTTACTAGTTATGAAATCTTTCGATATGATCAAAATGCCAGATTTGCCCTTTTAGACTTCACTCAATCATGATGAATTTACAAAATTAAATTATTTTACTCTTTAATCTGAACTAGGGAATTTTTGTAGTGAAAAATTAAAAGTTTTTTGGAGTATTATAGTAAATCTCTTTCTGAATTATAGACATAAGGGTAAAATGGATATTTAAAAAAAAAATAATGCATTAGGCCAACATTTTCTGGTTGGATCCGTTGGGACAATGATGAAAGGGAAGTAACTACAGGATTTTTCAAAACCACAAGGGAAGTTTTTGTTAAAATTAAAGTACAAAGGGTCTTTATGATTGTTAGAAACCTCAGACACATGATTTGACCAGATCTGCTGCCCACAATTACACAACTACAGACGCTACATTAACACGTAACCTCAACCCAAAAAGCTTCAAAGATAATGTACAAGAAGATGATTAAAACAAGATCAGTTGACCAAATTGGCACCGATCCATTCGTGTTAATTTGGTCATAAGGAGAGTTCCGAATCCGCCTCTTAAACGGATCAGTATTGGATTGGATTCGGATTGGATCTGATCCAACTTCTTTGCAGCCCTACCTCCCCCACCTTACATGGAGGTAATTTACGAGACTGGATCTGCTCCTCACACAGGGCGCCTCACACGCACATCCTACCATGTATTGGGAATAGGGGTGCTCATGGTTCGGTTAACCGTGAGGTGATTTTTTGGACCAAATTGATTTGTTCGGTTTTTACATTTAACCGAAGCGATGCAATTGGTTAATCAGTCGATCGGTTAACCGGTGGACCGGTTAACCACGATTTGGTTTTTTGGTTTTTTTTTATGCCCTCAAAATTAAAAAAAGGGAACTACGAGATAGGGAGAGTGGGAGTCTGAGAGAGTGTCGCCAAAGCAAGAGGGATCGCCTCTGACATCGGAGGGCGAACCAACGAAGGTCGTCGACGTCAGTCCGTTGGGGAAGAACAAAGAGAATTGGGATAGTGGGAGTCTAAGAGAGTGAGAGTCCGAAAGAGAGAGAGCTCAGGGAGAGAGAGAGAGAGAGAAAGATGTCAGGTTATTATGAAAGCAAGAAGGATAGCCAGTGTCATCGATTTGCCAAAGCAGGAGGGATCACTGGAGGTCGTCGATGATTCGATCGGAGGGTGGAGCGCCAAAGGCCATTACCCATCGGTCTGTTGGAGAAGAACTGGGACTAGGAGAGTGGGAGTTTGAGAGAGACAAAGAGTGAGAGTCTGAGAGAGAGAGGGAAAGAAAGGGAAAAGCCAAAAAAAGTCTGGCTATTCGGCTGAACTAAGAAGTCTCAGTTAGCTGTTCGACATTTACTAGATTTTCAAAAACAAAATAAAATATAATATTTAATATTAATATAATATATATAATACTATATAAATATATATTATTGTATATATATCTCGGTTCAGTTAATTTTTTTAAATGGTTAACTGAAACTTTCGATTTTTTTAAAATATTAAACCGAAATCGAACTGATCGGTTTGATTAATCGATTTTGATCGATTTTTCGGTTTTTTTTTGCTCACTCTTAATTGGAAACATCTCCGGCACCCATGTGTGATGAGAAGATCCTGTTCCATAATGTACCGCAGGGAAAACCTTCGCTATCGATATTGTACATGAATTCCCGTCGCTTTCTTAATAAACTTAAAAGTTAAAACCTTCCCGTTAGATTGAATGGATTATGGTTGATAAGGACAACTTTCCTGTGTCCATGAATTTGGCATCAAGAGACTTCTCCCAAAAAATAATTCTAAAACAAAAATCACTATTCATCTTCTTCCTCTTCCAAACTATCTGTCCACCTCCCCCCAGCCCTGCGAACCGACCACGGCTCATCGTATCAATAATCCCACTCCCCTCCGGCGTTCCCCTAGCCATAGTTCTCTAGTGCATATATCCTTTTATATTCCCTCCTCCTTTCAGTTGTGGTGGCAAATGAGGTTCACATCAGGTAATAAAATACTCCCATGCTCATTCAGATCCTCTGTGATGGATGACAGATGGAAGCCCACCACCGAAGTAGCTCCCAACTGCCCTCCATCCGCCTCTGCAAACACAAAATTCTGTTACTATAACAACTACAACCTATCACAGCCTCGATACTTCTGTAAGGGTTGTCGAAGGTACTGGACCAAAGGTGGATCTCTACCAAATGAACCATTTCGTGGCGGTTGCCGAAAACCCATCGAGCGAAATCTTTAAAGTTTCCACCAATCAAAGCCGTCTCCATCTCCCTTGGTTTTTCTGGAGATGGACCGTCATCGGTTGCGAATTCAACGGTGGTGCCGACAACAGCAGCCACAGATGCTTCAAACATCGATCTTGCCATTGTTTTTGCCAAGTTCTTGAATCAGAATCCAAGTTTGGGTTCTGGACTTGTTACACCTGAATTTTCAAGCGAAAAAGAGGTCGATGTGTCTCTCAACATTTCCACTTCT
This sequence comes from Nelumbo lutea, assembly GCF_056320005.1. Classification (NCBI taxonomy): domain Eukaryota; kingdom Viridiplantae; phylum Streptophyta; class Magnoliopsida; order Proteales; family Nelumbonaceae; genus Nelumbo; species Nelumbo lutea. The sequence goes on along the minus strand of NC_142686.1, from coordinate 63,949,465 downwards.
TCCAGCAGCTCGAATGAATTAGTAGATGATTCAAATGTTGTGGACCGGCAGAGCCATACGGATCTGGCCATCGATGTCCACTTGATTAAAGAACCCCTGCGGCTGTTTCCAGGTCAACTTGAGTTTGACTGCAAGCAACAACAGGAGTAAATTTCACAGTTCGCAATTCAGGAATCAAACAGTAGTTCTGGGTTTCAACCTTTAGTTAGTGATGGAACCGCTCAAGATGCATTCTGGTGGGAAGCCCCAACTGTGCCAAATTTGGCATGGCAACCGGAGGAGTTCCAAGGATTGGAAACCATCCCATCCAACGATCATTTAATGATGTTGTATCCGGATTCATCTAATGACAATTGGAGTTCATTCGACACACTGAATTATGAATCTTTCTCAAGGCCTTGATGCATAATCTACAAAACCCTAATTTTCTTTTCTGGGTTCTTTCTCTGTTCCTTCTTTCCTCATTTCCTCTTTTTCTTGTTTCTCAAGGATCTTACTTCTTACAGTACTGTAAATATTGAAGCTTTCCTATTACATTTTTATGGTGGAAAAGCTCTGTTATGTACTTAAAAATAGACACATTTATACAAAAAAGGGGGTTTGGACGGAGGCGGAGGTGGGCGGAGGTGGCGGTGGCGCTGATGGAAGGTGGCCAGCTTTACCCTTTTTTTAATATATTTTTTAAAAAGTTAATCTATTTTAAAATTTTAATTAAAAGAATCTTAACTTTTAACGTACTTCCACTTAATCTAATATCCCAAATCCAAAAATATATGTTTTTTATTTCATTTCCATTAACGGCTCTACTTTCTCTCCATTCAATTTTGTGTCCTAAATGCCTAGATCTACAATTGGTTTACGGGTCCACCATCAAGCTAGTGGTGTTCCTCACTTTGGTGATTTCTTAACCCCTTTTTTATGTTTTCTAGCTATTTACAGATATATTATCAATTTATAATTTCTATGTCGTTTCCCTTCTTCATTGTGCTTCAAAATGCTAATACCCATTTTTTTTTCTATTAAAAATGTGGTTAATATGTAAATATTTGATTATTATATTAATTTTCAATTATGCTGTGATTAATTAGAAATAAAACATTATTTAATGTGATTGAAATGAACTTGCATGTGTCCCACAAATGACTCACAACATATGCAATCTTGACTTCAATCCATTTGACCCACCCAACCCACTCATTTTATTCGCGAGTCAACATAGGTCGAATGACCCATTAGGGTCAGTGGAAAAGGGTCAGGGTGGGTTGGGTCGAGGATTTTAGTCAAATGTCTATCTATATTCGCCAAGTCTCATAAGAAAAGCACTTGAGAAAAGTTTAGCTAACTTGAACTCAACCCACCATGCACATCCACATCTTATTACATTTCCAAGCCACCATACCACATTTCATTTTGTGATTAAAAGTGAAATAAAATATATATTATTCACTTTTGTATTCACATACAATTTAAACAAAAAGCACATATTTGTATTTAACACCTTTAATTAAAAATTAAAAAATAATATTAAAAATAATATTTTATAAACTAATAGAATTAATAATCCATCAAATCCACATTTATATAAAAAGATGAATTTTAATATAAAAAAATTTATACACAGAATATTTTTTTTAATACTTAAAATTTATAAACTTTCACATGATATAAATCTTAATTTTTTTATAATTTTTTTACTAATATTTTAATTTACATTTATAAGTAATAATAAACTATTTATTATTTACAAAAAATAAAAATATTATAAACAAAGTATTGAAGAATATAATTTTAAATTGATTCTATCAAATCCATTAATCTACATTTATTTCAAAAAAATGATTTTTTATTTCATAAAATTTATAGAAATAAAAATGTTAATAATGGAATAATTATTTTAGTAATTAGAAACTATGAATTTGTATATGATGTGTATCTTAGAAATTTTGATATACTATAAGTTAATATTATATTTTTATAAATTATTAATTGATATTTTATTTTGAGTTGATTTTTTTGTTAATTTTAGAAAATTAAAGTAGTAAAAAATAATAATTGATATAATAATTAAAATATAATAGGTGCATACGTTCAGTGTCTTGGACTCTTGATTGGTCCATTACAAATGAAATTACTTGATATCTATGCATCCTGGTATATTAATTATAATATATAAAATTAAAATTTTCTATGTATTTATATACTATTTTGTGATTATTTTAATCTTAAATTAGTGTTATTTTTTGTCTATATCCATGCATTTCCAAAGCATATCTGTATCAGTGTTATTCAATACAATACCTGATGCTAAAACTTTAATCCTTGGTTTCGTAATTCAAAAGTCTCTATTTAGGTCGAGTGTCTTTGAGTAAAGGTCGAGGCTTCTTCCTACCATTTTCTACCATGCTTTCAAGGTATGTTTTCATATTTTTTTGGTGTTTTCATGCATTTTCTACAATTTTTTGGTTTTTTTTTTGCATTTGTTTTGCAAAAGTTATGCATTTTCTTTTTGCATTTTTTGTAATTTTTGGTATTTTCTACATTTCTTGCAATTTTCTGGTATTTTCCTGCATTTTCTAAATTTTTTGTTTTTTTTTTGTGTAATTTTTGCATTTTTTTGGTGCTTTCATTTATTTCCTGCAATTCTTTTTTTCTGATTTTTTTCAGCAAAAGTTTTACATTTTTTTGCATTTTCTTATATTTCTGGTAATTTTTTGCTTTTTTTTTTTATATTTTCTGTACTTTTTCAAATTTTGTTATTTTTTGCATTTTTCATAGTTTTCTAATTTTTTTGTGTTTTTTTTTGCAATTTCTACAATTTTTTTTGCATTTATCTATAAATTTGCATATTCGGGTATACGGGTTGACCCAACCCCTTTCTGTCATGTGGCAGTCTTGAGAGAAACGATTCTCTCAAAAATGATTTTTTGGATATACAGGTCGACCCAACCTAGTTCTATTACATAGCAGCCTTGAGAGAGATGATTCTCTCCAAAATTTTTATTTTTGGGTATACAGGTCAACCCAATCCACCCATTTGCCACTCTTACCCAACCTAACCCAACCCACCCATTTGCCACCCCTAGGAGGAAGAAGCATCATGGAGAAACAAACAAAACAGAAATGGAGAAAAATAGGGGCTAAGCATGGAGGTCTATGCACCTGAACTAGTGGAAGCCTAGAGGTTACTACCACTATCTTCTTTGGATGCTCGAATGGTAAAGACGATAGGTAATTTTGTTCTTGTATTTTGCGTTGAGGGTAGTCCATAGAAATAACCAAAAAATTATGAGGATAGTTTTGTCCCAGAAAATACTAATAAACACTTTAAATAAACTGCCCTAACCTTTCTTTTCTTTAAGTGCTTATTTCCAAAATAAACACTTATTCTAGGCTAATTTTACCAAATATGAATAAATACTTTTTTCTACTTATTGTGTGATCTGGCCACTTAAAGTAAGTATTTATTTAAATAAGTACTTATTTTAGTGTTCCTAAATAGGGACATTGAGTTGACATCTTACGCCAAGGTTCAAAGTATTGGTAATGCCAAGTGTATCAGAAAAGGCAATTTTAAGATACGTATCAGAATACGCCTTGGATATGCATGTGTATCAGAGAAAAACTAAGATACACATAGATATGCTTGGAAACACTATAAATACTTTAATAAATCATAAAAATACATCAAGAATACTAGATATAAGACCTCAATGAGGTGTATATACATTAAATTAATATATTTTAATGATTTTATGAAGAAATATATTATAGCTAATTATAATTTCATTACAAATCCTATGCTTAACTATATTTTATAAATTACAATTCTTAAGTTTTAATGTTTTATGGGATGAGAAAAACCCAACTCTCCTATCCAACCATAAAACATGCATTGGCACAACTTCTATGTGAAAATATAATTAATAATTATTTATTATTTAAATAATTATTCTTTTTCAAAAATTATAAAAACTAAATAAATATTATATAATATATTCAAAAAATAGTTATTAAAGAAGAAATTTCAATTGTGGATATGATAGATCATCTATAGAATATAATATATTCAATCATTGTGATCACATGATAACATATAATTAATTAATTAATTAATTTTTAATTCTAAAAATAAAAAATAATTATTAAAAGAAGAAATTTCAATTGGTCTATGGATATGATAGATCATCCGTAGAATTATAATATCATTAATTGTTATGATTAAATGATAAAATATAATTAAATATTATTGATTTTTTAAATTCTAAAATTATAAAAAAAATATTAAAGAAGAAACTTTAATTGCTCTATGGATATAATAGATAAATCCATAGATCTAAAACATATTTAGTCTTTATAGGCAAAGAAAAAACTTACATTTTCAATTTTTTTGTTAATTTATATTTTCCCAAATATCTTCATGAAATTTCCATAAATCTACTAATAGCACAAAAAAAATTGTGATTTTGAATGTAAGAAATGTAGATTAACATAAATTTAAACATTCAAGAAAAAAAAAACAAAATCACAAGATATTATAAAAGATTGAAAACTTTACCTATTTTTCCATATTTTTTCAAAATTTGAAAAATCTTTAAAAAAATTAACGATTCACACTTGTTTCTTCCAAAATTTTGCAAATTTAGCACTCTAGGAATGAAGTTTGGAGTTTTAGAGTCCTTTTGGGGTGAAAGAAGGCTTATTTCAGGGGAAAATAAGCTTGCTTTCCCCCTTTAATTTTTTTTAAGTTTTTTGCCGTATCTTTTTCATCGATACGCCTCGATACACCACCGATATGCCCTGATAGACCCCCGATACGCCCTGATACACCCCGATACACCCACGATACGCCCCTGATATGTATGAAAAAAGATGAGACGTCTAATTTCCATGCGTATCCTGTATCGGTTTTTAAAAGATACGATACGATACACCCTGTATCGGACGTATCGTATCAAAACCTTAAACCTTGCTTAGGGCCCAGTGTCATGATGAAAATTGTAATTGAAATCCCATAAATATATGAGATTTGAATGGCACCCAGTCTTTAATGAGAGACAATGTGGGACTATGGAAGGGCTCCTTGAACGCTAAGGGAGAACTCGGTGAACTTAGTGAACTAATGATCTTTTAGTTTCTTTAACTAGTTTTAGTGATGATTATCTAATTTCTATTTCTTCATTTTTCTTTGCTTGTTGTATTGTAATTATTGTGTGTGTAGTTTGGTTCTGGTCCTAGTTTACCTATTATCAGGCTTAAGGCCTGTTCGTTTCCTCTTAACTCTTATCTCTTAAGAGGAATCTTTTAATTTTAAAAGGAAAATTGTTGTTTGTTTCCTCTTATCTCTTATCTCATAAAGTGCAATCATACAACATTTTGTTTTTCAATGATACCCCAAAAAAGACAAACAAAAACTCTCATATATGGGGTCAAAATGGATATTTGATAGATTTTCAGAATTCAGAACAACATTCTCTACATTCAGAGTTCAAATGAAAAAAAAGGGTTCACCAATACCAATTGTGAGCATCGGAAAAACCGCTCACTTGCCACTTGGGTAGATATGGAGTATACCTCTTAATGTAATTATTGTACTTTCAAATGTTAGACTTCAGAGCAAATGAATAGGCCCTTAGCCTATTGTTCATCTATCTAATTAGGCTTCCTATTTAGTAGGTGTCTTTTCCCCTTTGGGGTGGCATTACAGTCTTTTGTCTCATGTATAGGTAGTGTTATTAACTAAGTTTCTTAGAGTTCCCTTTTATCCTGTGGTTCTCTAGTTGTATTAGTTGTGTCCTTTTGTTTGTTGTTTTCTTATAGTGTTTCGGTCTTTGTCTGTGTTCTTTCTTCTTGGAGTGTTTGTCTGTTTTTTTTTTTTCCTTTTATCTGTGTTATGCTTTTGCCTTTGTTCTTTCTTCTTTGTACTACTATGGATAACTTCTAAGACCTTTATGAAGCTTTTCAGTGTGCAGTTAAGGAAGGTCAGGATCTAGGAGTGGATGCCCTGGATGTTAGTGGAAGACCTGCATTAGCTCAGCTTGAAGAGTGGATATTGTGAATTGTAGGTAGAATTTTTCCTCGTTTAGCTATCCCTTTTGATGAGTTATCTATAGCTCTACATGGTCCCTGGAAGATTCAAGTTAAAGAGATTCGATTGGAACCTTTGCAAAGGGATAACTTTAAAGCTTTATTATGTGATGTTTATTATTATGGCAAAGTTCTATTAGATGGTCCTTGGATAGTTTCTGAGCAGTGGATTTTGATTAAGGAGTGTAGAGAGGGCTAGGTTTAGTTTGCTATTGCTCTTGATGATGCAAAAGTTTGGGTTTAGTTCCATGATCTACAATATAATATGTTGGATGCCTTGCTGGAGAACATCTGGGAGAGGTTCATGCTTCCTAAAATAAAGGTCATTATATTCGTGTTAAAGCTGTTATAGATATTAATCGGCCTTTAAAATGTGGTGCTTTTGCCTCTGTGATGGACTGGGTTATTTCTCGTTATGAGAAACTATTCTTGTGGAAGAGTCAACCATGGTTATAAGAAGTGTCTTTTGTTTGTTTACCGAAAGTTGATGATTTGGAAGCCTTTTTACAATCAAAGGACGATGAACCACTATGGGCATTGGCTCAAAGCAGAAACTTCTATGAGACCTAATTGAATGGTGTCATCCAACTTGATTAGTTTTTGGTGCATGGAGATCACATGGATGATCATGAGTCTTCGAGGATGTTTCCAGAGGTGTTGTTTATGAGAGATTTGGGTAGTGGGAGACTATGAGTCTTCGGGTGGGAGGGGTTCTCGAGGTTGGAAAAGGAGATCAACTGAGTTGACAAGGGATGACATCATGAGGGTGGCAGATAATCTAGATAGTAGAGTAGATCGTTTGAAAAAAGAATCGACCAAACTAGATGAACTTGTTGGTCTAGAGACTAAGCTTAATAAGGCCATATCTAAGTTGGATCCTAGTGATTCATATGTGGGCTATCTGGATTATTCTAGTTTAGGTAAACATCCTAGGAGGGAGTTTGGTATTCGGATTAGAGAAATTGGTTCAGGGTTTGGTCATTCTGCGGATTTGGATTCAGATATGGGTATGTGGAATTACCTTTCTTTTGATGGTGGACAAGGATGTATTTATGTTGTTTATTGTCTAATGGTTCTTTTTGTTTGTATATATGTGCTTTTTTTTTTCTCTTATTGTTTGTTTTGTGTTATCTTTCTTTTGGTTGGCTTTTATGTTTTGTTTAGCTACTGTTGGGGGTGATTCTGAGGCATGTTCGGGGGGGGGGGGGGGAGATTTCTGGATAGGGGGCATCGTTACCAGGTGAGTTTTTCAATTTGTTCTCTTACTTTTTTTAGGGCAGTGGTGGTTGGCCCTAAACAACCAAAAGTAGATTCATGAGAATTTGTGGTTGGAGTTGTCGAGGGTGTGGCCGACCTTTGGCAGTTAAGGGTCTGAGTTCTTTCATCACATAACAACATCCTGATGTTGTATTTTTGTGTGAAATGAAAATAATCTTTGATAAGGCTACTCATCTGAAATTTACTTTGTGATTCCCCAATTCTGTTATTGTTCCCCCTATTGGTTTCTCTGGTGGTTTAGCTATTTTCTAGTGTAATAATGTTAAAGTAATTCCTATTTAATCATATAAGAATTTTATTATTTTGAAAATAGTTAATAATCCCGAGTTTTGTCCCTGGTTTTTGGTTTTTATTTATGGTGAACTTAGTCATAGCAAAAGAAATTTATTTTGGGATAACTTAATAAGTTTTAGTTAGCATCAATGATCCTCTTTTTATTTTGGGTGATTTTAATAAAGTGGCTCTGGTGGATAATAATGGTTTAGCTTCTTTTCCTTCTTTAAATCAGCATAGTAAATGTTATGTTTTGAAGAGTTTTGTGAAGTTGGTGAGAAATTTGGAGCTGCTGGAAGCTTTCCCTCAGGGTGGAAGAGTTTCTTGGTTTAGGTATGTTGGAGGCTTAGGTAATTTTTCGCATTCTCTGGATAGGGGTTTTGTTTCTCCTTCTTGGATTTTAGTTTTTCAGGGTCTTTCTGTTTTCTTAGGTCCTAGCTGGGGTTCGAATCATCATTTGATTCTTGCTGAAATTAATGAGTATAGGAAGGCGAGGCCTAAACCTTTTCGGTTTTATCATATGTGGTTAAGGGATGATGAGTGTGATCAGGCTATTAGGAATGCTTGGAAGTTTGATATTAATGGATATGCAATCTATAGAATTGGAATCAAATTAGAAAGAATAAAGAGAGACTTGAGGAACTAGAATTGGAATAAGTTTGGTGACAGTCATAGCCAGTTAAGGTTAGTTGAAGAATATATTTTACAAATTAAGGAGGCAGAGGTTAGGGATGTTAGAAGGGAGTTGGATCATTTTGAAAGCAGAATGAATGTATTGCTTAGTTATTTAGAATCTTATTGGCGGCAGAATACTAGGCAACTTAAGTTGGAAGAAGGGGATAGGAATGCCAATTATTTCCACCATGTTGCTACCATTAGACAGCATCGGAGCAAAATAGATTCAGCATAGGATTTCAAAGAAATTTATTGTTTTTTAGGACCTTTTCACACAAAATTATTCACTTCAAAGGTTGGATTTTTATGATCTTTTTTCTCCTGATATTACTAAGGAGGAGAATAATGATTTGGTTAGGGTTCTGGATGAGCAAGAAATAAAAGAATCTCTTTATATTATTGGTAATATTAAGGCTCTAGGTCCTGATGGTATTCTGACAGTTGTTTACAAGTCCTTTTGGGATCACATGAAAGTAGAGATTTCTTTCAATAAAAAATTTGTTAGAAGATTCAATCATACTTTCAATACTTTGGTTCCTAAAAAGGGGAATGCTTATTTAGTTAAAGATTTTAGGCCAATTAGTTTGTGTAATGTGATTTGTAAAATCTTGGCTAAATTGTTTGCTAGAAGACTTAGGAGTTTAATTAATAAATGTATTTCTCCTTTTCAGAATGCTTTTGTTCCAGAAAGAAATTTAATGAATAATATTATTACGGTACACGAATTTATCCCTCATATAAAAAAGCTAAAAAGTGTCATGGTTATGTTTCAATTAAGATTGACATGATGAAAGCTTATGACAAAATGGATTAGGATTTTTTATTTGTATTTTAAGAGCTTTCGGTTTTTCTAAGATTTTTTGTTAGATGATTCTCTATTGTACTTCAACTATTTCTTATTATATTTTGATTAATGGTTTTGCAGAAGGTCTTATTCCTACTAGAGGTTTAAGACAGGGGGATCCTTTGTCACCGTATCTTTTTTAGGTATGGAAGTTCTTTCTCACCTATTAGTTAAGGAATAGGAGTTAGGTAGGATTCATGAGCTTAAGATAGTTAGAGAGGCTCCTTCAATTTCACATCTTTTGTTTGCTGATGATGTGTTTTTGTTTGTTAAATCTTCTAGAGATGAAATCCACAATTTAATGCAAGCTGTAAATAATTTTTAGGACTTTTCTAGTCAAGTTATTAATTATAAAAAATCAAGGGTTTATTTTAGTAATAATCTACACCATAAATGTAGTAAATTGCTGTTTAGACAATTAAGGATGGATAATTTGGAGTTTTGTTCTAAATATCTTAGTGTTCCGCTTTTGTGGAATAAAAATTTGAGTAATTCTTTAAATTATTTATTAGATAAGTTTTAGTCTAAATTAATGGGTGGAAGGCATCTAATTTATCCCAAGCTAGCAAATTAGTCCTTTTGGAGTCTACTTTGCAATCTATCCCCAATTGGGAGAGAATTGGGTTCCTTTTGATTTAAATGTGCATATTTTCAAGAATATTCAGTTTGATAATTTTAGTTGGAGGCTTGAAAAAAAATGGTTTCCTTTCTGTAAAAAATGCTTATATTTTCATTTGGAAGAGAAGGAAATTTTGGGTTTCCTTTGTTATAGAAAGTTTGATTAAGAGAGTGTGGAAGCTGAAAGTTGCCCCTAGTAATAAATTATTTTTATGGGGAGTTATTATGAATTTTGTTCCAAATTCCTCTCTTGTTGTGGAATGTGTATTTAATTGTTCCAATTTGTGTTTTTTTTGTGTCCAGTCAAATGAGATCGGATGAGAGTGTTCCTTTTGTTTTTTGAATGTTTAGTGGCAAAAGTTGTGCAAATTTCCTCCCCGTGGTATTTTAGATTGGATTTCTCATTGATCCTATAAATATTCTCCTTGAAACTTTGAACTTTTATAGGAAGATTCGAAAAGAATTAAGGTGCTAGCTTAGCCGGAAATTACTTGTTATTACATCTAGATTTATAAGAAAAATGTAATTTTTAGATCTCAACTCTTCTCTTTGGATTGTTTACTAGTCACAATTGGAGTGGTTTTTAAAACTTATCTGAGCTCTTTTGAGTATCATCAATGGACTGGGAATCAGGGGTCTCATTTTGGTATCGTGACATCTCTAAATACGTTTTCCTTTAGATGTTATGATGGAGGTACTATTGGTGCTAGTATGGGTACTTTTGGTCTTGTTTTCTATAAGTTTGATTGTGCTTTTCTGAATGCTACAGGGGGGAAATATGTAATGCAAGGACCAGTTGAAGTGGAGCTATGGGCTATTTGGAACACTCTTTTGTTTGCAAAAGAAAAGGGTTTATTGACTGTGATTATCCTTTTGGATTGTTCCACCTTGATTAATGCTCTAACTTTAGCTGACTTTGAAAGTGTTTCATGGTCATGTCTACTATTACAGGACAAAGTTGTTGGTTTGTTTAAGTCCTTATTTTTTGATATTAAGCATATTAGTAGAATTATTAATATGTTTGCCCATGTGGTTGCTAGGGAGGCTAAATATTGTGAAACTGATATATTTTGAGTTAGAGATCTGCCTGTGTTTTTGGATTCGTGAATGGATGTAAATATTTTTTTCATAATAGTAGTGTTGCTTTAGTATAGAGATTTGAAAGTAATGAGTTGGGTCAATTTTAGTTTGGTTTATGATATAATAAACCATAGACAAACCAATTGACAATTTTTAGAAACTAATCAAATCAGGTTGAATTAGTCCAGTTTAGTCAGTTTCAATCATTTTGTAAATAGTCATAGTATTGATAGGTGTCCAAGCCACTCTCAAACTTAATGTCCCCTTAATTGAGACGTAAAAAGGGTTGATCAGGTCAATTGGTATGTTTGATGGCTCGTTCCATCAGAGGTATGGATTCCAATCCTATCGGCTTGTTATTTCCACTACGACCAACTTGGGTCACCAAATATCTAAAAAAACTTAGGTATAAATCCTTTACTTTTTTTCGAAGTTCCTCCCATTCTAACATTGCGCAACACCACCACCATGGTGCCACCAACTCAATAACTAGTGTCCACCTCCAGTAACTAAGTTCTAACCTAGTTGGGATATCAGAAATCAAATAAAAAACTATAAATGTTTCATAGTTGAAAATTGAATACTAAAAAAAGTAAGAAGAACAAAGGGTCTCAATCCTCAATTTGTTCCCTCATCTTGTGAATGGTGCTTTTATCATCCATGGCTCTAAAAATGTTCAACGTATAATTACCACCTACTTTAACTTCGCCATAGTCTTTGTTGCCCCAATTTCCAACAACCTTCCTCACTCTATACTTTCGATAGGGCTACTATGTTGGCTAAACTCCATTTGTTTAATTTGTTTTCAAAGACTAGCCCCATAGTTGATATCATATTTCACTACAATTTCTAGTTTCTTTGTTTACTTTGTCATTGTGACTGGGTGAAGTAGAGGTTGACCATGACAGATGGAAAGATGCAAAAACCCTAGGCAAAGCTAAATCCCGGAATATAGAGTGGAAATCAGACCATTAATCATTTTGTGAGTTGATCTCCATTCAATCTAAATGTACAACTAACCAGTTATAGGGGGCTTAGATCACCTAACTCCAAATATACAACCTTAACTTGTTGACACTTTCCTTTGTGGGCTTGTCTCCAGGCTTGAGAGTAGGACTTCTGAGATGATTGGGGTATTTCACACTCGACCTTTGTCTTTGTAGAGTCTTGTGGGTGCCCTTTGGGGTCCTCGGTTGGAGGATTGGCTTAGAGGGGCACCTAGTGAACGAGTGGAGCTGCAATTGGGGTACGCCCAAGGTATTCCATCCCTTCCATCATTGTGACCAATTAACCGACTGCCTTTTGCAAGGCAATGAACTCTTTGTGGGTCACAGGCTTTGGTTGTTGGACCTCACTAGGAGGGGAGGAGCGTCGGGAGTGAGATCCTCATGATGGAGACTAAGTGCCAAATCTGTCAAAGGTGTTCTTTGAAGGCATGATTGTCAGTGCACAAGAGAGGAAAGAAATTGTAGGCCTTTTGTACCAATTCCCATAGACAACACAAGTCTGATGCTGTCCGAATTGAGCTGGAGCCGAGGTTGACACGCATCAAATAATTTTACTAACTTGGACTAGTCGAGATGGAAGGATGAAGTAATGCACTAAATGGATTTATAAACAAAGCGATTGTTAGAGGCCTAAGGATGAGGTCCCTAGGGAAGGTACTCTGATTCTCATGTTAGTAATGAGTGATGAGATCGGTTGGGTTGAGGTGTTTAGGACAAACTAGTTTGGGTCA